>NC_135663.1:43841904-44006904 GCF_964188315.1 Podarcis muralis | reverse complement strand
CATCCAGGGCCTGTCAGGCTCCTCGGCTGCACCGTCGGCCGGGGCCCAACAGGGTCCATCAGCGGCTGGTGCCCAGGCGCCGGCCCCGGCAGCTGGTGTTCAGCCTGGCGTCGCAGCTAGTGGGCGACCCGGAGCGCGGGCGCAATCTGCCCGCTCGAAAAAAACCACGCAGGCTACCAGTAAGGGCAAGGCCCCAGCAAAGGGCAAAGGTAAGGGGAAGGCACCCAAGAAAGGGAGCGGCGGTAAAACCATCTCTCAAGCTATAGGTACACCAAGTGTCTTTCAGGAGCAGCAGGTGCACAGTTCCACCGAGGACAGTGCGGGTTCTGGCTCCGAAGGGGAAACAGCGGAGAATCAGCCTTCCTGCTCAGCGACCGACGCCTCTACTAGCACGCCACAGGGGGGTAAGAGGAAGGCCAAAAAGAAGCACACGTCGGCTAAGAAGAAGAGGAGCAGGCATTCGGATACCGAGGAGGAGGAATCAGGTACGTCCTCATCAGATTCGGATTCTTAGGGGCCTATGGATGGTTATTGGGGTATTGGGGAATCGAATCATGGGATCCCCCTATGGGCCCATGAAAGGAGAGCCAATTCCCACCGCAAGGTTTTTAACGGGGTGCTGTATTGGAAGGATGGGGCATTGGTGGAGGACGTTAAGGTCGCCACCAATCAACCCACAGACTTCATTTTGGGGAACCACTTGTCACAAAGGAAGAGGAATAAAATCCTCAATGGGGATTACGTGGATATTTTTACTCTACTCCCTCCAACAAAAATTACAGGTAAAGGTGAGAAGAGACGCTCTTATGGTAGAAGGAGGTATAGAACGCCCAGGGCGGAACGCACATTCGATAACTGGTTAGACGGGTACCAGGTTTTTATGGGTGTAGTTTGTGCAGCTTATCCCCACCGCGCCATGGATTTAGTGGCTTACCAGGCTCATGTGAGGCGGGCGCGTGCTCTGGCAGGCGAAAATGCTGCTTTGACGTACGACGAGAACTTCCGAAGGAATGCTTCTCTCCACCCCACCACGCGATGGGACCTCACAGATCCTAACTACTGGGGCGAGGATGTAAACCCCTACATCGAGAAGAAAAGTCAGGAGGCAGCGAAAGTGGGTAAGATTGATCCAAAGAAACGTCGGCAATGCTGGGAGTTTAACAGGGGCGTATGCTCTCGCCCCTTTTGTAAGTATCTGCACGAATGCGAGCAATGCTGGGGTAATCACCCCGCTTCTGCGTGCTTCAAGAACAAGCAACAGCCCTTTCGGGGGGGCAGGGGGTACTTCCATAACAATCCCAGAGGTGCCCCCGGTGCATCCCGTCAAGGTCCCGGCAATCGCCAGTAACACTGACTTAGGTTTGGCATTCACCCCTGTTCGCCTACAGCCCCTCAAAGACCTTTTGGAACAGTACCCTGATAAGACCGCGGCAAAATACCTGTGGGAGGGGTTTTCTTCGGGATTTAGGATCCCGGTGGCCACTCCACCAAGCTCCAGGGAGGCGGGCAACCAAAAATCTGTGAGGGAACGGCCCGACATAGCCAGAAAGAAGATAGAGAAAGAAATCAGGGCTGGCAGGGTGGCTGGTCCCTTTCCCGAACCGCCTTTCCAGGGGCTTCACCTCTCCCCGCTGGGCATTGTGCCAAAAAAGGCCCCAGGGGAATTCCGCATGATCCACAACCTCTCTTATCCTAGGGGGGGTTCCGTAAATGATGGGATTCCTCAGGAGCTTTGTACAGTGAAATACGCTTCATTTGATCAGGCTGTAAAGATGATCCGTCGATTTGGTCAGGGTGCTTTCCTTGCAAAATGCGATATAGAGTCCGCCTTCCGCCTCCTTCCGGTTCATCCGGAGGACTTCAAATGGTTGGGATTTAAATTTGACGGCGCGTATTTCATTGACAAAGCTATGCCCATGGGCTGCTCTGTTGCATGCGCAGCCTTTGAGTCTTTCAGCACGTTCCTTGACTGGGCCCTGCGTAACAGAACGGGGTCGTCTGGCGTCTCGCATTACTTGGATGATTTTATTTTGGCCGCGGATAATAAGCCACGTTGCTCCTCTCTGCTAGAGGCTTTTACATCCCTAGCCGGCGAATTAGGGGTACCCCTAGCCGCTGAGAAGACAGAGGGTCCGGCCACATCCCTTGTCTATTTGGGCATCGAATTGGACACCATAGCCCAAACTTCTCGCTTACCCGTTGACAAATTGGTGGCGCTCCGAACAACCATACAGCAGCTCTTGCCCCTAAAGAAAATAACATTGAGACAGGTCCAATCCCTGCTGGGCCATTTAAATTTCGCCTGCAGGGTGGTTGCCCCAGGGCGGCCATTCTGCGGACGTCTGGCGCGACTGGCGGCGGGCCTCAAAGCACCCCAACACAGGGTGCGGCTATCCAAACAGGTGAAGGCTGACCTAGGGGTTTGGTTGCAATTCCTGGAAAAGTACAATGGGATATCATTATGGCAGGATACCCTGCTTCTTAATGCCGACTTTCAAGTTCAATCAGACGCAGCCGGGTCCTTGGGTTTTGGGGTTTACTTCCGCGGCCAGTGGTGCGCTAAACGGTGGCCCACAGATTGGCAAAATCAACCCATTACCAGGGACCTTACCTTCCTGGAGTTCTTCCCGATTGTTGTGGCTGTACATCTGTGGGCGGATCAATTTCGGAATCACAGGGTTTGCTTTAACACTGACAATCAAGCAGTTGTAGCGGTTCTCTCAAGGCAGTCTGCGCGGTCCACCAGGGTGGGAAACCTTTTGCGTGCTTTCGTCCTGCTGTGTCTGGAACATAACATTTATTTCTCGGCCAAATTCGTGCCTGGTATTAATAATGATATCGCGGATGCTCTATCTCGTTTCCAGATGGAGCGCTTCCGCTCGTTAGCGCCAGAAGCGGACCAATCATCGATGCCTTTCCCGGAGCATCTCTGGAAGATTGGGAGCGAGATATAATGAAGGGAGTATTCGGTGCAGTGGCCCCGTCCACGATGAGGTCGTATAAGAAGGCGTGGGTTTTTTTAAAATTTCGGGCGCGCACTCCTGGCCCAAGTAACCACACCACTCCCTCAACCAGGGAGGTGCTCCGCTACCTGGCACACTTGAGGGGGTTGGGTCGGGCCCCTAAGACACTCAACATTCACTCAGCGGGGATCTCGTACTTCTGTAAAACACTTTTTGAAAAGGACCCATGCGCAGCCTTCATCGTGCGCAAAGCCTTGCAGGGATGGCGCAGGCAACAACCCCCTGGCGCGGACAGTAGGCGACCCGTAACTTATGAAATACTGTGTAAGATCCACAAGGTCCTTCGTCAAATTTGCTGGTCAAAATACGAAGCGCGTTTATTCTCTGCAGCGTTTTCCATATCTTTCTTTGGCGCCCTTCGCGTAGGCGAGGTAGTGTGCGAAGGGGAAGCTACCCAGTCTCAGAGGGGAATTTTGTTGAGCGACCTGACCCTCTCTAGTACCGATCTCTTAGTGCGGGTCCGAAACTCTAAGACAGATCAGCAAGGCAAGGGGGCCCTGCTCCGGCTCCAGGCTGTTTATGGAAGGGGCCCTTGTCCGGTTCGGGACACGCGGCGTTTTCTTTACCTAAGGCCTGTCGGCCCTGGTCCGCTTCTGATACATGCGGACGGATCTCGCCTTACTAGGCATCAATTCACTAGGGTTATGCGGTCGGCGCTGTCGGCGTGTGGTTTCCCGGCGTCCGAATTTGCTGCACATTCCTTCCGTATTGGTGCAGCCACCTCTGCAGTACATATGGGACTCCCCACTGAGAGAATCAAGGAAATGGGGAGGTGGAAATCTAACGCGTACAAAGCATACGTGAGAAACAGCTTGTGACTGCGGTTGCACCCCTGACCTCCACCCGCTTTTCTATTTGCTTTTCAGAGCCCTCGAGACTGCGCATTTGGTTGGTGGGCCACAGCATCGTGCACTGGGCCAAGTTTCATGCCTTGCGAACTGGACTGGGCGGCAACCTGAGTTTACATCCCAGGGTGGAGCTGGTTTGGATAGCGCGTAGAGGGATGCGCTGGAGCGAATTCAAACCGGTGGTGATGGCCAGGGCTGCGGCTGAGGGGCCGCCAGACGCCCTAGTGATTCAATTGGGCGAAAATGATCTCGCATATCGCAAGGCGATTGATCTGAGGTGGCACATTTTTGACGATCTGACCGAGTTGGTCATTGCATACCCACATGTTACAATAATTTGGTCCTCATTGCTGGAGAGGAGGACATGGAGAGATTGCGTGAGCCCAGTCGGAGTCAACAAGGCGAGAAAGGTTTTAGAACGAGCGGTGGGACGTAGAGTGGCGGATCTGGGCGGGTTTGTCATCAGACACCCGAGCATCCAGTTCAGCAATGAGGCCCTCTACAGGAGGGATGGCGTGCATCTGTCTGATGCGGGGAACGAAGTTTGGTTGGGCGACATCATCGCAGGGATTAGGTCCTGGGTTCAGGGGTTTCCATAGCCGAGCATAGGAGTTGGTTGCAGGGTTGAAGGTATTGGCGGCGAGCTTCGCTCGAGTGGCGGTTAGGCATTGGCTGGGGTTCTATGGTTAGTCAAATGGACGGGGGGGAAGGAACGCCATCACCTTCCCCCAGGAAATGGGGTAGTCCGGTACAGGACTCCGAGGGGCGTTGTCTTGTCCGAAACCTGGCTAGGTAAGGGCCCCCGGCACGCCCCAAGCGGTGACACCCGCGGGGGCCCTAGTTGGCGTACTCCAACAGGGGCTTCCCCACGGTTTGTGTTAACCCTTCCCGGACTACATGCCGGGTAGCGGATAGGAGCCAATGCCTAGGGCCAATACCTTCAATTCTTTAATCAATAAAGTTGTGGCCATTTCAAGCCCATTAAACTTATACGCTGTGTCCTGTGTCTTTCTTTCTGGGGGGAGGGGTTTTGACACGCAAAGCCCTTTCTGTCTCTGGGCAGGAGAGGGGGTTGCGGTCTAGCCCCTCCCCCCCCCGCGGCGCGGGGGCTGACGTAGCCCCCGCGAGAGGTGAGGGAATCCCTGGGCGTGCTCGCGACCCTGCCCGCCTATCGGCGGGCCGGGGGGAGGCGGGGCTTAAGGTATTTTAAGCCGGGCACGCCCAGGGTCCACCCTCTTCTCCCCCGACCAGCCGAGAGGTTTTCCCGTCCCACCCACCCTTAGAAGCGTAGGCAGCCGTAGGTCGTCATGACCTTGCTATGGACTCCGGTTGGTCGCCGCAAGGGGCCTGGTAGGAATTTTTCCAAGTTGGCAATCTTCGGCCAGTTGGTTTTTTCGCCTACCTCATAGCAAACGTCACAACTTTCCTTGTATTGGCGGTTAGGCATTGGCTGGGGTTCTATGGTTAGTCAAATGGACGGGGGGGAAGGAACGCCATCACCTTCCCCCAGGAAATGGGGTAGTCCGGTACAGGACTCCGAGGGGCGTTGTCTTGTCCGAAACCTGGCTAGGTAAGGGCCCCCGGCACGCCCCAAGCGGTGACACCCGCGGGGGCCCTAGTTGGCGTACTCCAACAGGGGCTTCCCCACGGTTTGTGTTAACCCTTCCCGGACTACATGCCGGGTAGCGGATAGGAGCCAATGCCTAGGGCCAATACCTTCAATTCTTTAATCAATAAAGTTGTGGCCATTTCAAGCCCATTAAACTTATACGCTGTGTCCTGTGTCTTTCTTTCTGGGGGGAGGGGTTTTGACACGCAACAACAACTGTCAGTAGCTGAAAAGGACTTGGCAGACAACAGGGCAGGTTCTTCATGCTTTCCCTTATGGCACTCTGCATGAGCAAGGGAGTGTGTGAAATGGTATCTCACTAATCTCTGTCTCCAGCACTTTAACTTGTGTCTGGTGCTTTCAGATGTAAACTGAAGTCTGTGTGGTTGATGTGGATGAATGTCACAAATGATTGGCTCACAAATTATACTGTCCTCATGCATAGGTGATTCCTGCAGGAGCAATAATGGAGTCGAGTAGCCTCTGTTTCTGCTGCAATCAAAGGTGGTGTAAATGTCCTGAAAGATGAATTCCCAATTCATTTATTTCTCTCTCATATATAATGAATATGGAAATATCTCTGTATGTATTGTATGATTAAAAACAAATATATGCGGTCCTGCCATTTCTACTTCATTACTCAAGCTTGCACAGAATCATGAAATATTATCCAAACCCTGCAATTTTCACTGACAGAACTTAAGGTGGCTTACAGATAAAAACAAGAATCACTAAAAACAAACAAAAAAATCAATCATTTAATTTTTTCCACAAACAATTAAATACACGTGCCTTAGGAGCTTTTTTTTAACCTGCATGTTTCTTCATAGTGGGAGACTTAAGACTAATTTTGTTGTGATAGTAGAGATTTTTAGAGATTGATGTGGGTGGATATGCCATGTGTCTTAAAGATGTGAAAATTTGCCTGAGTGATAGACATTGATGTTGTGAACTCTGAATTTGCTGCCAAAGATTGTACTTCAGATAGGCAAAGATATTCAACATACAACTCATTTAAATATTTATCTGGCATGGTTTGCTGAATATTCTAACAGGGAAAGTCAGTCCTTCAGCTAAAGAGATGACAAATGCGATTTTAATCTCTGTGTATTATTGAAGCTTTCCACTTCCCTAGATGTACTTCTTTGGCTCATTACTCTTGGTGAGGGCACTTCCTGAGGACAATGGCCTGTGAAGAATCTGCTTTGTGAAAGGAAAGGGGCTTCTTCTTTTTAATCCTGTAGAAAATGGCTGGATGACAGCTGGAAGGCCCAAGGCCCATCTGCACTGTACTACAACTAGGTATCCACAAACTCTTCCTTAAGGAGGAGGAGGTACTTTGATCTTGAAAGAGCTTCAATTTCATCTTTGGGGCTGCCTCTCCTCTACCAAGTAGAATCTGATCTTGACTTTCTATCTTGAGAAGCAGAGCATTTATCACTCGTCCTTCAGTTTTTGAATGTTTTATTTCAGGCCAAGGGGGGGAATGAAAAGGCCAGCCTTCCTTCTGAGTTCATGCTGCAACACCCCTCCTCCTCCTAACAGATATTGCTTCCCACCTCCAAATCTTTTGATATGCAGAGACTTTCACAACGAGGAATCCAAAAGCTATGTGAAAAGTATGACTTATTAGACTGTAGACCACACACCCCGCCCCCAGATTCACTAGGGAATTCAAGACTGTGTTGTTGTTTCTGACACATGTTCCCATCCCAAAACAGAGAGCCGTGAGCCTCACAAGTCAGCTGCGTGTAGGAGGAGTGGAAACATGAAATATCTTTGTGTGTGCACTCTAGCATTCAAAAAAGTAACTTGTTTGGAGGGGTGATGCATAAGCTATTGCCACATCTGAAGCTTACTTTCTCTCCATTTGTCACGTAAAAATGCATTCCAGCTCATTCCACCCTACTTTTAGAATTCAGTACCATGTGAAACCACTTGTGATTGCTAGGTTGAGATATGGCTGTGCTTGTGCTGTAGATGTTTCCAGTTTATTGTGAGAAGCTCAAGGTCAAGTCCTCCAGCCCTAATATTTGTTGATGACCAACTGGCTCTTCTAGAGATTGGAATATTCAAATAACCGTGAATGTTTATTGTAAGCTGTTTCAAAGCATGCAGCGAGACAGGGTGTACATTTGTTAAATAAGAAAGGGGTTGGAAGGATCAGTTTGCATCCTGCAGTCCTGATAATCGCACACAGGTCTGGCAGGGAACAATATCAGCGGCAGGCTTTTGTAGAAGCAGGTGATTTCTCAGGAACCCTGATAGTGCTATTCTTCCTTCCCTGTGTGTGATTCAGCCTAGTTCAAATGTTACATTCGGTGTCGATTCAAGTCTGTTCCTGCAGAATGTCTGGGAAAGCTGCTATCATGCTGCGCAAGTCAAAAGAAATGAAGAACCTTATGTCGAGAATTGCAATTATGTCTCCTGGCTTGAAAAGCCAGGGAGAAACTTTGCCTCTGGTTTTTAGGCAGATACAGTTTAGCAATCAAGGCAACTGATTTCTAGCATGGCAAAGTTCAGATTTGTTAGACAGACGTTAGAACTGTCCCTGGAGTGAACAGTGAATACAAATGCAGTTAATATTTCCAGTTCCAAATCTGCAGCAGAATGGCTCTTGGCTCAAGTCCTAACTTACATGCCTCTGTTGGGGGGTGAACTACAGTGGTACCTTGATTTACAACCATAATCCGTTCTGGAGGTCTGTTTGTAAACCAAAACAGGTTGTAACCCAAGGCATGTTTTCGCCAATGGGGCTTCCAAATTTTTTTTGTTCATAATCCAAAAAAAATAAAAATGGGTTGTAATCCAAAAATAAGTTGCAAATCGGGACACTTCCAGGTTTGATGTATTTGTAATCCAAAATGTATGCAAACCAAGGTACCACTGTACAGTGGTACCTTGGGTTAAGTACTTAATTCGTTCCGGAGGTCTGTTCTTAACCTGAAACTGTTCTTAACCTGAAGCACCACTTTAGCTAATGGGGCCTCCCGCTGGTGCCGCGCCGTCGGAGCATGATTTCTGTTCTCATCCTGAAGCAAAGTTCTTAACCTGAGGTACTATTTCTGGGTTAGCGGAGTCTGCAACCTGAAGCGTCTGCAACCTGAAGCGTATGTAACCTGAGGTACCACTGTAGTTGGTTCAAAATTGCCTATGGATCTGTTGAGGAGGATTCCTGTCTGTTTTCTGGTGCTTTTCTCTGTTGCAAATGCAGATCCTCCCCCCTGTCTCCTCTCTTTAGTCTCCATACAATCTGCCTACTGTACTACAAAATGATTTACAGAGTTAATAAATAATGGAGGGTAAACTTTCTCTCCCGAGCTGCCTGTCATATGGAACAGTCTTGCCCATATTCCCCTCCCCAAGTGTGTTCCAGCTGGGAGATGCTTCCTTCCTTCCCTCTCTGCTGTTATATTTCTAGTTTGTTTTATTTATAGCAGTGTATTCTCTTTTAGCTGAATTTTATATAATTGTCTGGATTTTTTAAAAAAGCTTTATTTTATGGTTAGTTTTGTTATAACATGTAAAAGAAAACCATTCGGAATTGCCTTGGTTTTCCAGAGAGCCAGAAAGGTAGCTGTTCTGAGGGGAAATGAAATACCCTTCCTCCTTAATCCCTCACACTCAAAACTCTTTCAAGTTCCCATATAGTTTTTGCTCAGGCTGCCTACAAACACAACCGCTTATGCCTTGGGGAAACAGAAAATCACCTCCATTTCCTGGAGTTCCATTCTGCCTATTTGATAACGGGTAGACAGAGCCTAGGGCTTGCCGATCAGAAGGTCGGCGGTTTGAATCCCCGTGATGGGGTGAGATCCCGTTGCTCGGTCCCTGCTCCTGCCAACCTAGCAGTTCAAAAACATGTCAAAGTGCAAGTAGATAAATAGGTACCGCTCCGGCGGGAAGGTAAAGGGTGTTTCCGTGCGCTGCTCTGGTTCGCCAGAAAGAGATTAGTCATGCTGGCCACATGACCCGGAAGCTGTATGCTGGCTCCCTCGGCCAGTAAAGCGAGATGAGCGCCACAACCCCAGAGTCGGTCATGACTGGACCTAACGGTCAGGGGTCCCTTTACCTTTGCCTTTACCTAGACTTGCTATAAATATGCACCCTATTTGCAAGTCCACCCATGATTATGACTATGAGAGGAAGAGTGGCATGTGCTCACTGGCCTTGCCCCTCTTGTGTCTTGTCACAGCTCCATAGCCCCTGTCCCTGCTGTCCACCCATAATGGTGATGATGGGGAAGAACTCAATTGGGGGACCTTTCTTTTCATAGGATCCCTGTGCATAACAGACAGCAGGAGTGGGGCTACAGAACCATAATGGAGAGAGTGGGGCCCCACTCTCACACGACTGCAATGTGAATGTCATAAATGGCCAGATAGTTGCATAACAGGCTAAGCAACTCTCATGCAAAAGTGCACAGCCTCCTAAGTGCTGTTGCCCAGAGATTAATTTGCAAGCTGCAAAGTCCTGGTCATAAGGAGAACTGCCTGGGTTCAAAGTTCCCAGTGCTATAGCTGCCATTATTCCTTGCTCACCTGAGTGAGGATGTTGCTTTAGGCTCGATGCTGGAGGGGGAATTTGGGAGCTACAGGAAGGAAGGAGCGAGCTGTGAGTGCTCCCCTAAGCTAGCCTCCTGCTCTCAGGAGCAATGGCTGTCACGTTGTCAAAGAATGACTAAGCCGCCAGCCCAGTCTTCTGCTGAATGTGAAATGGGAGGTGGTCAGCATCTTGTGCTTTGCTTCAGGCAGCAAAATACCATGCCCTGGCCCTGCTTGCAATGATGCTGGACTAGTTCCCAGAAATATTACATGCACACACATGCATGGCTTTCCAAAGTTCTTCATAGGAAACAGAAGCTTCCTGTGAGCTCATGAGACTTTTGCCATTCCTTAGGCAACAATGGAAACCCCAAACTTGTGAGGTCTCCTGAGCCACAGCCAAAGTATTCACACTGTGCCATAAAGCATAAATCATTTTTTAAAAAAATAACTGGAGTATTATTTGGTATACTTAATTGGCTTTGCTTCCATGGCACCGCATTTTATTAACAGGGGCAGGATATTGGCATCATGTTAGGCTGCTGCGGAAAGAAATTGAACTGACTGCCAGTTGGCTACTGGGCTAGGTTCAAGTTGCTGGTATTGGGGTACTAATCCCTATATTACTTCTGACAAAGACACATCAAGAATGACCACACCCCTTATATAGCCAAATGATCACTGCCTCCTCTGGCAGATACTGTCTCATCAGGAAGTCCATTCCATATGATGTACGAATCAAACCTTTAGTGTCATGTCACCTTCAGAACTCCCTCCAGTTACATCATTGGTGTTTGTTGATGACTTATCTTTCCTAACAAGCTTTTAAGTAGAGATTTATTTACTTTTTAAAATCCCAGTCTGTATTGGAATTCAATTTGTTTTTAAATAGGCTTTTATGCTTGATTTTTTTTTTAATCGGGTATGTTTTATGGGATTTGTAGACAAAACAAAGGAAGCATGCACAATGATCTAGATGATGTAAGTAGCAATTATTGGTTTGACACAGGAAGCTGCTTTTTTACAAGGACGGGCTGTCAGTCCACCTAAACCAGTTCTGCCCACTCTGGCCGGCAGCAGCTCCCCAAGGTTTTGCACAGCTCTTTCTCATCATGCACTACCTGATCTTTTTAGCTGGTGGTGCTCTGGACGGAACTCTCAACCTTTTGCATTCAGAGTATATGTTCTGCCCTTTGAGCTACAACCTTTAAGTCATCTGACAGGTCTAGAAGCTGGAAGTTATCAGTGGGCCAGCATCAGCTGTGTAACACACATTCATACTGTACATCTAAAGCACATTCAAAGCAAATAGCTCCCCCCAAAGAATCCTGGGAGCTGTAGTTTAAGGGTTCCAGGAATTATAGTTCTGTGAGGATTCTTTGATGATATGTACTTTAAATGTGACCATCCCCTGTATTCTGAGAGCAATGCTTTCAAGCGTCATTATTCTCAGATCTGAAGCAGCTTTGAACTGTATGGTTGTTGTGAGGTAGGTTTACTGACTAAAAAAAAATAAATTTCAGGCCAAGGCCAAGCCAAGCCAGAATTCAGTTCAAGGTAATGTTGTTCCAGATCTCTGTGAATGTGCCAAGTGAGTGTGTCGGGAGGCCTTACCCAAGGATGCAGCAAACATGAGTTTATTTGCAGGTCAAATTGAGAGATAAAGCACAAGTTAGAGATGTCAAGCTCATGTTCTGTAGCAAGAGGCAAAATTACTCTCCCTCTCAGCTTGACATAAGGGCTTGGAAACTAAAAAGAGTTGAAATAAAAAGTTCTGCCACCCTTTCTTAATACTGTTTTTTTTTTTTAAAAATAACAATGGCTTCGCTGTTGGTCTGTTTATTTCTTTTATTATGAAAATTTAATTATTCACTTTTCATGTCAAAGGCTCCCAAAGCAGCTCATGCGATTAGCCTCCCCCCGCAAACAAGTCAATTAAAAATAGATTAAATGCAGCAGAACAGGTGAGGTCAATGCAAAAAGGGAGTACCAATGAAACCCTGCACAAATGAAAAGGTGGACACCTGCTAGTGCAATTCCTTTCAGCTGACCCCACATAGTCTATCAGCATATTCATGGCCGAGGATGGCTAGAACAGCCTACTGAAGTGGAAGTCAGTAACAACTGCCATTTGACATGGACGAAACTTCAGGTTTCAGAATTCACCCAGGTATACTTATGAAGACATGGGCTGCTTCTGTGTGTTTAGGACCAGTGTGATGTAGTGGTTCGAGTGCTAGATTAGGATCTGGGGGACCAGGGTTAAAACCTCCACTCAGCCATGAAATTCCCTGGGTGACCTTGGGATAGTCACTCATTCTCAGCCGTAGAGCATAAGAAACTTAGTCTCATGGTTGTGGGTTTGAGCCCCACATTGGGCAAAAGATTTCTGTGTTGCAGGGGTTTGGACGAGATGACCCTCATGCAGGGCTGGATGTAGGTTTGATGAGGCCCTAAGCTACTGAAGGTAATGGGGCCCTTTATATGTCCAGCTGTCCTTTGTCAACAACAAATCGTTGCTGTTTTTTGTGTTGAATATATGCTATACGGTACTTTATGGACCTAATAGGTATCTAAAGTCATTTGCACATAACAAAATATGTATTTTATCAAAGTAATTGTTGAACCGAAATACAGTTAAGAAGTATATTAACAGTGAAACAATTATTAAGCTCTAACTGTATGCAGGTTTTATTTTATTTGTTTTTTATCTTATATTTTGGAAATGTACAACCAGGTTTTTTTCCTTTAATTCCCCCCCCCCCCCCGAGAGTGGGGTCCTAAGTTATAGCTTGTTTAGCTTATACATAAATCGGGCACTGCCCTCGTGGTCCATTCTAACTCTGCAATTACATGATTCTACTTCACAGTGTTGTTGTGGGGTTAAATGAGGAGGGGATGAACCATGTATGCTACGTTGAGTTCCACGGAGAAAAAGGTGGGATATATGCATAATAGATGATGACAACTGATAGATATAAAAAATTATTATTAATAATATATATATATATATATATATATATATATATATATATATATATGAGCCTCGTTTCTACCCAAACACACATCTCTCAATATCTTCCTCTCGGGCAAGCAGGAGACATCACCAGAATTCAAGAACACATTTCAGCCAGGCAAAACACTTGAAGCTTGATGCAGGACCAATGAGGGATGTGGCTTGGGAAAAGTTCTGAGCTTCAGCACAGTAAGCTGGTGGGGACATATTTGGCCCCTGGGCATGAGGGCCCCCCCCCATCCCCGTTTGAAAGCAGAAGAGCAAATGTCTGGAAAAGCAGAACTTGTGGAAATAAATGCACCAATTGCATACACAGGGGGGAAAACTGGATCTGTAGTATAAATAGGATCTTTGTGATATAAAGCAGCTGTCTGGAAGCATCCCGAGTTAGCTGTTTCTGCACAACATCCGAAGTCACTCTAAAAATAGAACTTGAATTTTCTCTTTTTGTAACTTGAACCCGCATTGATTAACATTTATGTTTGGTGTAAATAAGCCTGTTCTGTCACCTATTTCGCCTTATCAGCATCCAAAAATGAAAACCAGGAGTTCCAGATATGTCCTGTGAAAGGTCTAGCAGGCTTCCAAATAGCTGAGGCATTAAGAGATTTTGAATCTTTCCATTGGTAAAAGATATGGGAGGAATGGAAACCTGCAAAACACAATGTATGTGGCATCCTCAGGTTAAGAGATAAAGGAGCTGCAGATGGCAATAGTTAAAATGGAATTGGAAAATTTTATTACCATTAATGACATACTTAGGCATGCAAGGAAAATCTATAAGGGTGATCTAATTACTCTTCGGATTAAAAGTATAGGTCAATTCCTTTCAGGGTCAGGAACAAATTTACTTGCCGGTATAATTGATACAGTGTATTCTGAGATTAACTGGTCTTCTCTGAAGCATGAGCACTTATACTTTGAGAACATGTGGGGGTTGACTTGAAATATTTATAGTTTTACTAGTCTAAGATGAAGAGGGAGACCTGGAAGCAACGACCGTTTAACTATCTAAATTTTCTGTGTGGCAGTGCCATGAAGACTTGCTAATTTGTAGTACAAAAGTTTCCTCTCTGAAATACTGTAAATTGGAAGTGTACTTTAGACAGATGACATGGGTAGGATGCTGCAGTCAAAGGAGAAATGTGAGGGGTTTCAGAACAACATAAGGAATCCCTGTCACTCAATCTGGTCATGTTTGTAAGTTCAGAACGTTGTTTTGAATAATGCATCAACATTAATCCTGTGTGGGGACTCAGCTATACAGCTGCAAACAAAACGTTTTAAATGTGTTGCAAAGTGCAATATACATATGTGACACTAGATGGCGAGAGTGAGCTATGCCAAATTCAATGTGTTTTTCAAAACATTTTTTTGAAAAAGCATTTTCACAGCGTTTTTTTAATGTGTGTAGATTCCACCCACATGTCAACTGTCCTTGTTCCTTTCTTGCTTACTGCTCAGCTGAGACATAAAGTTATAGGTTATGGGTCTGTCTTGCTGCTGTGTGTGAACACTTTAGCCCAAACAGTTCTGTGGCTGTACTCAGGGAAGGGCTGTAGCTCAGTGGTAGAGCATTTGTTTTGTATTCAAAAGTCCCAGGTTCAATCTGTGGCATCTCTGGGTAGAGCTGGGAATATTCTGAATCTGAAACTCTGAAAAACCTACTGTTAGTCAGTGGAGACATTACTAAACTAGCTGGACCCAATGGTCTAATTTACTGATAGTCAGCTTTCAGTGGGTCAGATTCATCTAAGCGGTTCCACTAGTGGGAGCCAGGGCATGGGCTCCTGCTAGTGCAACAGGGATGTCCCTTTCTCCTCTCCCCACCCCCCCCAAAATCAGTTCTAGTTGGTTGGGGAAAACCCTAGAACAGTGTGTGGGGCAGGAGAGGGGAGGTTGTTCCCTTGGGCAAGCAGAAATGCTTGCACCGCCAGAATGTTTGTTATAATAATAATTTTAAGAATTTTATTATTTACACCCTGCCCATCTGGCTGGGGTTCCCCAGCCACTCTGTTTTACCACAATGCTGAATTCCCTCCTTTCTCCTGTTCTTTGAGGAAACCCCCTTTGTAAGGGAGCAGGAGATTCTATGAGTCTCCATCTCTTGAAAGTGTTCAATAACAAGTGTGGGGTGAGCCCCCCTCAAATAAATGATATATTGAATGCTCGATAAATAGTCAATGTTGTTTCATCTCATGCAAAGAACTTAAGGGGAACTGGCCACCGTAAATTATCATGGAAGGAGCTATACCATTGTTATAATCACAATAGCCTGTAAGAGGGAGACTTGCTCAAGTTTACTCAATCGGCAGGAGAGTCTGATGCTGCAACTGGGTTGGAAACCTGGTCCCTGGAATCCATTAGTGTGCTAAACTAGCCTATGAATCTTCACCCTGTGAAAATTTGGGGCCTAACTAGATGTGATGGCAGCAGATCCACACGCTTGGAGCTGAATCTAACACAATTGTGGAGAAGATGAGCGCTCCAACCTGAGGAACAAACGGGTCATTTGGGTGAGGGCTGCAGAACTTTCCCCTCACATACACCTTACGTGCCTGTCCTTTCATCCCAGCCAGGGCTCTACTATAAGAAGTGAGCCCAACTGAGATAGCAAGGCCCTTGTGAGAGAGGGCTGCAAATAGATAAGCTGTGCTGGCAGGAAGGATTCCTTATCCTCACCCTTTGTGCTCCAGAACCTAGACCCCATTTCCTACTTCCTAGGTGATTCTAGAATATCTATGGTTAACTGTTCAGTTCTGCTGCCCTTTCTCTGGCCCTAAGTAAACCTGAATATCAGGAATGGGTTTTTCTTGCATTGTAGCTTCTCAGTCCTTGTTTCTGAGTTAGCTGACTGGTACTTACATTAAATGCATTCCTGTACTGTGAGAACAGAATATTTCCTCCCCCGCATAAGTTTATAAGAGAAAATGGTCAAAAAGAGGCTATTCATACAATAATGCCTTTTTATTTTGCTTTATGTAAGATTCAAATAACAAAATGGTTGTAAACAGGGGCAGCAACAAATGACAATGGAATCCCCAGTGGATGCAATTCAAAGGCTGTTGTATCTGGTGAGTCAAATCATTTGCATTGGCTTGAGACTCAGAACTCTTCTTTGTGATTGTCAATACGTATCAGATTGAAAAAACAGAATTATTGGATTCTTAGGACGATGAAGAAGTATAAGGAGGCCATTCCTTCATAAACATGACCAAGTAACACCAGAGCAACTCAAGTGTGCAGCATGCATAAGGGACGTGGCCCAGGAAGCAGAGGAATGACTTGGACTAGACCAGTGTATGGGATAAAATTGGGCAACCATGCTATTTATTATAGCAAATAAGTGGTATGACATATGGGACAGGGACACCCTTGGGAGTTCAGACAAAAAAGTATTCTGCAACAAGTCTTACACCAAGGGAAGGAGGGATCCTGTGAAGAAGGCCAGGCTTCACAACTGAGCCACCTTTTTCTAAGTGGCTTAGTCTGGCCTTGCAAGACTGAGGGAACTCCCATATAGGGTCTCATAGGATGGCTGGAGCCAATGAATTTCTTCCCCCCAAAGGATGGCCTCTGTACACTTGTATCCTACTGTTATCCATTGAAATATTTCTGTGTCTAGAGTCCTGAAAAGGCTTTTGTGTAGATAATGTCATTATATAGACTAGTTCCTAGGTAGCAGTGGACATAGCTGTATCTGAGGGGAGTCCGGTGTCTCTTGTTGCTGTTTTCTCTGTCCAACATGAGCACAACAAAGTTAGCACGTAGCTTCCTGACTGGTGTGTCCTACAAACCTTCCATGGCAGGTTTCAAGGATGCCCCTCTCATTAAGTTGGCCATTACCAACTTAATGTCCTTCTGGCCAACCTGATTTCTCATAAAGGTTTAAAAGTACTACAGGGTACTGTAGAAAGTGGAGGTACCTTAGGCCGGCAGCTTAAAAGAACTTATCTCAATGACCACACCTACACTCCTTGAATTCCTATTGCTCTAGTGTAATGCCTTTGGAATATTGAACTTTCATCTCTCTGCGCCAGCTCCCTTTGCCTGCTTTGGCACTTAGGCGCTTCTTTTTATAATTGGAGATTTTTAAAAGAGGAGAATAGCTAAGGCTTCAGCATAACTTCTTACAGCGCAGGAAACTCCTCCATTTCAGCCCAGGCTGGAGAAGCCAAATGTTAACATCAAACATTTGCAGAATTCTTCGTGTCTGCCTCTCTT
Source organism: Podarcis muralis (assembly GCF_964188315.1). Lineage (NCBI taxonomy): Eukaryota > Metazoa > Chordata > Lepidosauria > Squamata > Lacertidae > Podarcis > Podarcis muralis. Next base: position 43,989,640 of record NC_135663.1, on the reverse strand, counting down.
AAACCAGCCAGTTGATCAAGGGCTTAATCATGTCAAAAGTTTTCCGACCAATTTCATAAGCATTTAAAGTCTGTTCTAAATCACTGGACAATGTTGTTACTGTTTTGTCTGTAATCTTGGGCAAGGAAGAGCAACTATCAGAGTGTTCCCAGGGTCAGTCCTTATCTATAATAAAGGTCCAAGTTTATAATACCCTTGTAAGAAATGATCCTGCCCTCCCTTCTTATGGGTCTTTAACCTGGAGTTGGAATGAAGGGCCCTTCAGCTGAAAGTCCTCCGCAAAGTAGGATAATGGGCAACCCTATTTCTGCTGCTAAAGTGAATGCGAAAACACATTGATCTGTATAATATTGTCCCCCTGGTTAAACTACTGGATTGTCATCCCCCCCCTCCAAAAAAATTGCTTCTGATTGCATCAAATTCCAAAGACTAGCACAATTTCCATTTTGACTTGTGCCGCAGGCAGTGAAATATGCATTTCACTTTTCTAGTTGATACATGTGACATAAAAAATTTGATTCCAGGTCTATCATGGCACGTTTTGCTGTGAAACTCATGCAATGCAACAAGTTCCTTGTAGAAGACTGGGCAACATCTGGTCCTCAGTCTGCAGAAATGGTCTGATGGTATGATAAGCTGAACTTTGGGTGTTTTAGCACAACCACAGATTAATTCTGAACTCCAGAGTATGAGCGTAGCCAGGATTTTTGTTGGGGGGCAGAACTGATGTGACTGTTTAGTTACTTAAGTATTTGTTATGTACTGAAGTTCTCACCCTGGGCCAGCAGGGGGATACTGTAGATAGTTATGCAAATGAAGGATCGAAAAGTGACGTTCAGTGATTGGATAGTTTTAGAACGTTGCAACAGTTACAATTGTTCTGTAGCTCTATATAAGCAGGCTGACTGAGCTCCTCAGTTAGTTCTGTTCCAGGTTACAAAATAAAGAGCTGCTTTGGAGAAATCGCTGTGTCGTCTGCTATGTCAACCCACAACTTAACAGTATTTCTATTGTTTTACTTGATCTAGAGGGTGCAGATGCTCCCCTGCTGCCCCCATGTTTCACAGCTGTGTCTTGCATATCCCAATATTTTGTAACTGTCAAAAATATAAGTAAGAATTCTGAAGTAGAAAATGGAGCATGGGAAGGCATAATGCATGTTGAAACTGTGCTATACGGGAGCATCTTACAGTGCAGATGCAAACCTATTGTCTATATGAACCTATATGAAAGTTAAAAACAAAACAAAACAGAAAAATCTTCTGAACATACTGCTCAGTAATTTGACATTTTCACTATTTGTGGATCAATTTTGTTTCAACGTGTGTCTTAGAGTAGGGATCTCCAACATTTTTGGCCCTGCAGGTATGTTTAAAAAATCTAAGAAACTATTGTGAGCACCACAAAACACCCATTTCACAGAAGAAAAACTGAGGATGCTCAGAACCTGTTCAAACAACAAGCAAAATACCTTTATGCCCTAAACAAAACACAGACAAAAAAGAGCTGGACTCCCCACTGCCTCACAGCTACCCAACATCAAAAGCCATTCCCTTATTTATTTTTAAATGGGAGGGGCAGAGACCCTGGGTGCTCACAGACACCACATTGGGAACTCTAGTTTTAGACTTCTGGTTTTGTGTGTGTGTGTGTGTGTGTGTGTGTGTGTGTGTGAGAGAGAGAGAGAGAGAGAGAGAGAGAGAGAGAGAGAGAGAGAACTATTTCAGTATATGTTTTTAATAGTATGCAGTCTATAAATTTGATGATAATGCCTAAATACAAATGGAATACAAGGAAGCTGAATCCTGTATATTTCAAAATGGAACAAGTGATAAACATATACATGGATATCAAGCTTGGAGTCCTCAGAGTTCATGAAATCAGAACATGCTGGCAAAAATAAATAAATGAGATTTTTTAGGAAACCCATAAGCTAACCCCAGAAAAAAGAAACAATCTAACCAACATAACTGGGTGCTTTTTTCCTGCCATTATGCCAGCTTCATTATTTGTTTGTTTCATTAAAATGAATCCAGAAGGCTGAAGAGAGATTTTGTGTTGCTGAGCAGATAACATTTTCAGAGCACTTGGCACGCAGATTGTCTTTTGGGAAAAACTAGAAATTGCTTGCTGAAAGATGTCTAAATCTATCAAGATATAAACTGGGGAAGTTTCAGTGCTTTGGGTTTTCTGGAAAACAGATCTATTAAAGATCAAGAACCTGGAATAACAATGGAAATAAGACATATAATTGCTAGTCATAAATATAATTTGGCTCATATATCCCAATATTCTGTAATTAATTAAGTCTCCCAAACCACTGATGTATGTAAGCATTCATAGACTTGAAGGCCAGACAGGATAATTACAATAATTTACTTTGACTCTTGAATAACACAGGCCACTGGCTTCGTCTGTTAATTACTGTATTGGGGAGATAAAATGTATGCTTGACTTACAGCTAATATATAATGTACCTGGTGTGGTTCATCAACTCTTACTCCTATCAAGGTCTTATTTTCAAGTATCAGTGTGATTTTGTCCGGGATCAGGTGTGCTCCTCCAGCACGGATTCAGTATCCAATGATGGCTTCATGCATATGGAAAGCCCTTCTGCTTGCAAAAGGCAAGGTGTCCAATTTCCACTGATTCTGCCCATTTTATTTGTCAAATTTGTCTTCCATGTTCCTCCTCCAAATAGTGCTCAAGTCAACAATAAATGCAAATGTAAGAAAATACAATCAAGCAGCCATTAAAAAAGAAAAGTTAAAATCATATAAACAAGCCAAGGCAAACATCAATAAAAGTGAGTTAAAATGTATTTGCAGGCCTGACTTTATGGCCTGTCTAAATTGGAAAGTCTCCTATACATCAGCCAGACCCCCAAAAGTAGGGACCTTGTGAACAGTATGGGTTCTGGCACAGAGGATTACAAGGGACTGGCAAAATTTTGGTACCCCACCTTGCCTTGCACAAAGAGAAGCACCTTCTGCTGGTGCAAAGTCAGCATCCAATGGGGTCTTCCCCATTGTGCTTGGGAATAGGTTGACAAAGTCATGGTTTGTAACACCACAAATGAAGGTGTAACATCGATGCACAGACTTCTGGGGAGCAGCGCTGAGAATTCAGCTGCCTTTCATTCCATTGAAGCAAATGGAAGGTTAGCATCAGGGTTGCGTAGACTTATAGGAAGGCACTGCATTTGTTTCAGCACTCCAAAATGTTTCATTACCATAAACTGCTTTGGGCAAGGTGATGTATACTTTTTAATTTGGTGGAAATTAAAGAGCAAGAGTCAGAATTGGGACATGTGTTCAGCCCTAATTAATCATTGCACTCAAATATTTTGGAATTAAACCCAGACACTCCCCACTCCATCCCAGGAAAAGCCACTTTGGCAGGAGAAGAGGCTGAATTGAAACAGAGGAGGCAAAGAAAGAGGGTGCTTGTTCCTTCTCTGTTTCAAATCACTCTGAGCCACTTCCCCCCTGCAAGACTCTAAATGTGTTTTTGCACTTCAGGATGGTGGGAGCAGCTGGCTTTAGGTTTAGAATGGAGAAAGAGGTTGCAGCGCAAGGGGTTAAGTAATCTCTGTCACTGTTCCACACCTGAATGTGCACTTTAAGTTATACCCAACATGTAGTGTGTTGTTCGTTCCTGAAATAATCTTACTTTTCTTTGTTTCTTTGAGTTGGCTGAAAAAAGAAGCAATATAAAATAATAATAATATATGAACACTTTTCTAATATGAGCTTCTATAAGAATGTTGGAAAAGAGTTACGTATTTGCAAAGTTCTCTGTTACTCCTGCATGCTGTCATGCATTGCAGAGGCCACTTCAAAAATAAATAATTGTAAATGCTTTAAGGAAATGTGACAAATATACCGGTAATTAGAAGCAGCCTGTATAAACATATCATAGCAAACAACCTGAACAAATATGCTTTAATTTCAGTTTTTGTTTGGTATTCATTCATAAACAGAAGCTTAATTTTCTGAAGGGTCAGGCCATTTCTCCCTCGTCTTTCAACTGAACATAGTCCACTTTGCTATTTTGGCAATTCTTCATTTTATTTTGTGGACAGTTCGCTGACTGGTATATATGACCTCTCCATTTGGCTTGCCTTCAAAATTTCAGCGACAACAGTCAACAGCCTCCAAACAGTCATTCCAGTACAATGTTCAGTTTGCACTGCCTTGTTCCACTAGCTAAGCAGGTTGAACAGCACTGTAAATAAGCACTTAAAATAAGTCTGTTTATGGTATATAAACAATATAGTATTTTAAAAATTTTTTAAGAAGCATTAGCTCAACATGTGGGTGGGTGTTTGTGGAAAATCAGCAATATGTTAAAAACATCTCCAACATCTGTTTGCTCCATTCATATGGATTGCACTAAACTGAACAGTGATCAGGTATCAGAAGCCTGTTTTAGCTTTGTGCTGAATAATCAGTTCTGCTGATTTCAAGAAAAAATAAATCAGCCATATAAAATCACTGCGTCTTTATGTAGGTACATGATTTTGAATATTCTTAGTATGAGCTCTGTGTTATTTTGTAGAATTGCTACTGTATACACACCTTGTGGAATGAACCAATTCTGCGTGGTGTATACCAGTGCTTATCTTCTCCTGAGGTTTGTCACATCAAAGAACTTCATTCAAGTGTACAAATAATTAAATGACTTGCAACACATGTTAAGTAGTAAGTTTTGATCAAAGCAACATTGGCACTATCAGTTTGCCAAGTGGCGAAATGGTCTATTACCTGAGACAGGTGCAGTGTAGTAACTGTTGTCACCTAATCAAAGTAAAAGCTATTCTTCTTACTCAAGTTGTTATTGGTCGGAAGCTATATAAATTTACAGCTATTTGAGGGCAGGTTGTGCCTTCCTCCCCTGTGCTGGCACCTGGATCTCACCCCCCTGATCAGATAAGCTCCTGTTGGAGCACAAGAACTCATAAGGTCAGGCCATTCAAGCATCAAAAGGACCATTGCTGCCTGATTTCTAAGAGTAATGTTGGGACTTTTAAAAAAAAGAACACGAAGTCAGCAGAAGCTATCAAATCCACCAATTCCACATTTAATAAGATAGGATTGGAAATACTGGGAACTGTGAATAACCAATTGCTTTATTGCATGCATTATGCTTTTATTTAACAGCTGTACAAAAATTTTCCATTGTGTAGAATACAATGCTTCAAATAAGAAATTGTTTAATGAAAAACTCCTGCTGGTACACTGCACAGCCCCGTTTTCATGCCCCCTGCGTTGACTCTTCCCCTCCTAGTAAGCAGCCATGATGCTATTGCTGTAGCTCTGGGTCCCTGGGCAAGCCAAGTTCCTCTTCACCACCACGTCCTGCCAATTTTCTGTTTTTCTTTTCAACCAAGACTCACCCTCATGTGGCTCCTGGCTGCCACTGAGTATGCTCATTCCTCATTGGGCTGGAGGTGGGAATGTTTTGTACTTCTGCATGTCTCAGGGTTCACCTGAGCATGCTGATACCACCTTTCTGTATCTAACCTGTGGTCCAGGGCTGGATAATGCCAGCCTGCACTGACGGCAAATGGCTTACCAGGGTTTCAAGCAACGTTCTCTCCCATCCCTACCTGGAGGTGCCAGGGACTGAATCTGGGACCTTCTGTAGGTACCGCAGATGCTCTACTGCTGAGCTATAGTTCCTTTCCCTAAGCAGGGCTGCCTGAACTTTTTTCAAAGAGGGCCAGATTTGATGAAGTGAACATGCGTTGTTGCATAACTATGCGTTACCCCATAGTTGTTGAGCTTTTTAAAGGATTTCCTCCCAGGACATATACTGCTACAGGGGCCGGATTAACTCAATTGACTGGCAGGCCGGATTAGGCCCCCAAAACGGACTTTGCCCATGCCTGCCCTAAAAGTACCACCCGACTTCATTATTAGAAGGAATTATTACTTTAATCCTGAAGGCAGCAGCAGCAGCAACAAAACAATCTGAATAAATTTCTGTGTACGCTGTCATGCCAGGCAAACAGTTTATAGACAGTGCTTTTTGTCAGTTCCTGGGCAACTGAAAATGGCTAGGAGGGATGATTTCGGTGCAAATACATGACTAGTTCTCTGTGCAAATCCTAGAGCACATGTGGAATTTTGATGGGGATAGTGACATCCAGCACCACCCATGGCTGTAACATCTGGGAGCTCTTCACTACTGTAATGTAGCCATCACAGAGCAAGCATCTTCAGTCCTTCTCCATGTCTCTAGTGCGTTTCCCACAGGCCTCTGGTTGGCCACTGTGAGAACAGGATGCTAGACTACACGGGGCATTGGCGTGATCCAGCAGGTTTTTCTTATGCTCTTATGCTAGTAGGAGAAACTCAGAGGTAGAGATGGGGCAATGGCAGCATAAATAAAACAGGTAAAGAGCAAAATAAAGCTGCTCTACTTAATATATTTGGTCCTTTTAACAACTGGAGCAGATGCAGGTGTTAACAAGCCAGAATAGTTTGTTGTTAATATTAAAGTAGTAATAGAATGATTCATCTTAACATGGCACCAGCTTTTCTTAAGTTAAGCAGTTAACAGACCTCACCATGAGATCTATCCTCTATCAACAGGCAAGGGAAGATAGTTGCATTTGTTTGGATAAGATTTTATCTCCTGTCTTCGCTTTCAATAGGAATTTAGTTCCAGTGTAATAATCTTATTTGTATCATAGAGTTGGAGAGAAAAATGACACTATAGGCAGATGATCTTCCGGGGGCGGGGGGATAGTTACTGGATCAGTCAACTCTTTCTGGGGACCCCCATAAAAGTTACCAGTTAAAAAATAATAGAGGAGATGTTGTAAAAAAGGGTCTAAAACGGCTTCGCATAACACAGTCCATTAAGCGGTGGCATCATGTGTCTGGTTTCCTTTTGATCACTGAAGAGCTTCTTCCTTTCTCATGCATGTCCTTTGTCTTGCACTGTCTCCAGGGAACCAGTTCCTTTGTGGATCCCCCTAGGAGAGGGATTCTCAACAACTAGGCCAAGGGGTTCCTCGTATGTTAAACCGTTTCAACAACACTGGAATCTGTAGAAACCTTTGTCTTGGTCTTGTTGGACTTTCTCTTCTTTCTCTTCTCTTCCTGTGGATAGGACTTCTTGTCTGGGGAAAAAAGGCAGATATTTATTTACAAGATGAAGCAGGGCCAGACCTTCTTTCTGAGTATGCTTATATTTTCTTATGTTGTGACTCTACATAGCAAAAACCATTCTACATCGAGCATCCTTCTTTCTTTCTTTTTTGCATGAGAAACAAGTGAAGTAAGAAAGAGGGGGGAAAGAAAAGATATATGAAGAGGGGAGAACAAAATATAATACCATGCATAAATTCAAGGGAAACATATTGTCATTTAAACTTTCCAGAAATGTAAAAATAAGGTCCTTTCCAATAGGATGTTAACTGCCTGTAAGTCCTAGAACATACCAGGGTCTTCTCAAGTTGTGTGTGTGTGTGCCTGCCAAAAATGGCTTTTAATTTACAAGCTTAAATATTTGTAGACAACTAGGGAGCCCATGACCAACATACCCTTGTGTTAATTTGGTGCCCTGTACAAAAATTGCCTCCTTAGTTTTGGGTGGCTCCATTTCACTGATAAGCACTCAACCACCTAAGTTCAATATTAGAGGGAGTTGCAGCTAGTCTCTTTCAATGAGACCCACAAATATATTGTTGCATGGATCAGAGCCAATGTGGTTAATTCAATGTAGTGTTTAATTTCCTGGTTTGCATTGCAAGTCTAACAATGCCTAAGCAGAAGTAGTTCCTATTGAATTTCACAGGGTTTACTACCAGGTAAGTGGGGATGGGACTGCAGTCTTAGTTTAGTGCTGAAATCATTTTGCCCATGACCAACAGTCTCTTGTGCTAATTTGGAGTTCTATACAAAAATGAGTTAAACAAGTCTTTGCTGATGTTCCTATTGGCAGCAAAGTAGTATTAAAAAATAACAACATCAACAACATGGGCATTGGATGACCCAGTTAGCATATTTAATAACCTGAAATAATTCCCCTTGATGAATCAAAGCCAGAGCTTCTTTTTGACTTTTACTGTGGAACTGCCATAAAACTGCTTATTCTCCCCCAATGTTGCAGACATGTTCTGATATGAATGCAGTGTTGGGTTGTCATTGAAAGAGCAACCCTGACATGTGATGACTTACTGCTTGTGTTGCAAAAATCTGCTATGCATTCAATTGGATTCATATTTTCATGCTTAATATACGATGGAGCATATTTCCTGTTGATAAACACATCCTCCTCCCTAACTTCAAAAGAAAAGAAAGACTTAAAAAATGCTGTGCTGCTAAAACATTAATCAGATTAGCACGATGGGTGGTTAGAAGATGGAATGAAGTGCTGAAGTCAGCTCCAGAAATGTGGAGCGTAAATCAAATCAAGGAGAAGCTGGACACATTTATGGGATGAAGATAGAAAAATATAGGTTTAATGGCATTTGTTGAGTTTATAAGGACAAGCCTTGATGTGCCATATGGTTGCCTTCTCCAGCTCTTATGTAGTGTTGCCGCAAAACCTTTTCATAAATTCCCATATGTGTGATTAAATTATCCCACAATAAAAACCAGAAAATTAAGAACAGATCGTCGCGTACCAGTCAACAGGGCTGCCCCCAAAGCAACCATTTTAAGAACAGAAAAATCTCAGAAATTCTCCCAGGAGGACGCAATGTATATTCTATTAAGGTGCTGGTTAATAGCTAAGCTTAAATTTAAGATATGACTAAATTATACATGACACGTATGATCTAAGACTTGCTGATACAGCACAAGAGTGCTTATGTAAGCTCCAGAAAGCACAAGGTCACCCAGACATTTCAAAGACCAGTTAGTGGATATGTCTTTGCAAAACACTGGGAGCTGCTTTATATCACCAGACTGTCTGTTCACATAGATCAGTGGCTACTCTGATTGGGGGGCCAGCTCATCAGGGTCTCAGGCAAAGGCCTCTCCCTTCAATGGCTACCTGATCCTTTTAAACAGAAGATGGTGAGGATGGAAGCCAGGGCCTTCTGCATTAGAAACTTGTGCTCTGCCACTGAGCTATGGCCCAATCCTGTGCCCCACCACATGGGATCAGTGGAACATAGGATCTACGGCCAAGAAGCGCATCATGCTTCCTTTCTTCATTGTTGCAGCACAGCCTTCCACTTTGTTTCCCAGTGGCTGTAGCTGCTGTTGCTGCTCTAGCACTCCAGAGGAGCCTCAACAATGACTGGAGTCCAGATCGTCCGCTCTCTCCAGCGTGGCCTGCCAGTAAAGCATATTGCTATCCAGAGTGCCATCAACTTTTCTTTGTTATTACACTTGAATATACATTGTTAGGAGGCCTGATGAATTATAACTATACATCTCAGATTATGTAGGACCATCCTTTCATCCAGGTTGCCATAAGGTTATATAAGCCTGAAGAAATGTCCTTCCTATGGAAATGCCTACAGAGTTCCTGTCTAAAGGTACTCTTCACATCAAGAGGATTGAAGGGCAATCAATGGCAACCATAGTTTGGCACACTGTTGATGCTAAACACTTTAGTACTTGACTGGCATGAGTGGTGGACATAGGCAAGACATTAATGTTAGGTTTGAACTGTACAGTGGTACCTCGGGTTACAGACGCTTCAGGTTACAGACTCCACTAACCCGGAAGTAGTACCTCGGGTTAAGAACTTTGCTTCAGGATGAGAACAGAAATCGCGCAGCGGCGGCACAGCGGCAGTGGGAGGCCCCATTAGCTAAAGTGGTGTCTCAGGTTAAGAACAGTTTCAGGTTAAGAATGGACCTCCAGAATGAATTAAGTTCTTAACCCCCTTATATTTCCCAAAAGAATAATATATTGTGTTAAACAAGTATAACTATGTTGTTGTCCCTTATCCAAACTGTCAGTATTTTGTGGGAAGAATTCATATCCTGGAAGTTTAGTTTTGCACATTTAAAGTGGATTACAGTGCTCTGCTGCTCTAAAAAACAATTAAACAGACTTTTTTCCAGAGTTCCCCCTGAGGGACTGACCGTTAAACCACTGTGGGAACTGTAGCTCTGGGAGACGAATACGGGTCCTAACAAATCTCATCACCCATAACAAACTACAGCTCCCAGAATTCTTTGAATGGGGAGCTTTAAATGTATGATGTGAGTGTTGCCTGCATCTCAAAACTATTGAGGCTCATTCGGCCTCATTTCTTTAAGGTTTGTGCTACGAAAGTGTCTGGTGAGCTGTACTCTTGGGGTATCATCCAAACTGGTGGTCCATGGATCCCAGGGGGTCTGCATAGCCCACCCAGGGCACCATTCACATTTTTTAAAAAAACTACCACAGAGATGGCAATATGTTCAAAAGTAGGGGGTCCATGGCTTGGCTTTTGAAAAACAAATTGCCCACAGTACTTGGTTAATTGGGAACCACTGAGGATTCTAGCACATCCACTAAAGACCCAATACAACAAATGAAAGTTTTGCAGGGAACAGAACAGAATGCATTGCACCCTGGGTGCTGAAGCAGCAGTTGGCATTAGGAAGTCTACATTGGATATGTTAGAAGCAGTGATTCATTTTAAAAGGCCCAGGCATTGTGAACAACAGTATCAATCAACATTTATTTGTAATATTGTGCAGTATCTATCACAGGGTGTTTTAGCATCCTAGGAGGTAAAACTGGAATTATAACCCTAATAAAACTGGATGCACAGGCAGTGTGATAACTTCAGAGTTATGTTGCGGTTGCTTTTTAGTCTTGTATAGCACACTATATTATTCATGTAGATTTTGAAGTTAGCCCTCCTGGGGGAGAAGCATAGATCCGCAATATTTGCATAAAACTAGGTCACTCAAATGGTTCCTACAAAGGCAGTGAAAGTATATTCAGGAAGGCTAAGCATCCAGTTCTCCTGGGTCTTTCACTGCAGGTATTCCTGTGTTGTCCTATATTGTACTTTGATTTTTCTGCAGTTAAAAAAAAGAAGGCAATCCCATTTCAACCTCAAATATATTGAAATATTTTTCAGGTTCAAGATGCTGAGCTACTGCTTTCACTACATTAGTAGTTTGATTGCTGTAGTTGGCTACTTTATAATAATGCCAATGTATCCTACAGATGATGCCAAAGTTCACCATTTGCAGGCTCTGGTTATGAACTCTGGTGGTTGCTTCAAATAAGAGGTGAGAATTAGAAACCCCAAATTCTTCTCTGACTTGGATTTTAAGCATATGGGGCAGATTTTAATTTCTTCCTCTCTCCCATCTTCTTCCCTTACTGCTGCTCCTGCTCTGCATTATGGGAAGGGAAGCTCAGAGCAGGATTAGGGAGGGACACCCCCCCCCAATATCATGGTAGGGCAATGAAAAGGGGCTAGTTCTACTCAAAACAGCTCAGAATATAAAACAGGTTATTCCCTGTTTTATGTGTGAAATAACTCCTTATTTGAACCTAATTTGAGGAGAATGGGATGGAGGTGAGAATGACAGACAGATCATTCACATGTATATATGCAACACAAAATGTACAAAATACTTGTTGTTCAGGCACTTTTATCCTAGCTTTCTCTTGAAACAGTTGGCTAGATTCCTGCCTTACCCAGCTTTATTTTGTATTAATTGATGTATTACAGGTACAGCTCCCCCTTCTGTGCACTGCACTCAAGGAGGCCAGCAGCAGCTATCTACCGTATTTTTCGCCCTATAGGACACACTTTCCCCCCTCCACAAATGAAGGGGAAATGTGTGTGCGTCCTATGGGGCGAATGCAGGCTTTCGCTGAAGCCTGGAGAGTGAGAGGGGTCGGTGCGCACATTTCTACAGTGGGGTTGTTGTGATGCGCAGACAGGGAGGCAAAGGAAGAGTTAAGGAATGTGGGAGGCGAGAACAACATGGGATGCATGTGAACAAATGCAGTTACAGCATGTACTTATAGTGCAATCCTAGCCAAGGCTACTCAGATGTAAGTCCTACTGAATTCAGTGGGACTTACTCTCAGCTAGGTGGAGTTTGGATTGCAGCCTTGGGACTTTGTTTTGCTTGGGCATGAAGCTGCAATCCTGTATTCAGTTAGGCGGGAGTAAGTTAGGCGGGAGTAAGCCCCATTGGACTCAATAGGACTTCCTTCTGAGCAGACACCCATAGGATCTCACTGTAAGAGGATTAGAATATGCCTTAACTTTTTTCTTTTCTACATAGCCCTTCCGTACTATACAAAGTTTGTTTTTCTGTTTTTGATTGTGATAGGGAAAATTAAATTCTTCCCCAATTGCCATGTCATTTTAATGTCATGTTGAGCTCAGGCATTTATCTATCTTGCCTTTCCCTACATCAAGCAGCAGCAATCTTCATGCTCTCACAATTGCTCCATGGGATTGGGTTTTTGCATTCCTTCCATAAATATAATTGATGTCTAAGGGTTAAAACCTTTCATCTTGTTTATATGGAGAGCATTTTCTTATAATAAAGATAAATGGGATTAGGCTCTTGTTCTGAGCCCATACTAGGTCTCCAGTCGATGACCTCTAACTGCAGAGTTCTGACAATGCTTTTACAGCTCTTTGGGCACTTCTCTGTGATAGCCTCCAGATGCTGAATTTTTTAAAAAGGAAATGTGCTTGGTGCACACTGGGCACTAACATGCATATTTCCCCATTTTTGCTGTTCTGCAAATCCTCTTGGTACAAATTTCCTATGGCAAAATTAGGAGGGGGGGTATTTTCCCCCCTTTGAATGTGAATCTGTACTGTACAATGTTTTAAAGGGGATCAGATGTTTTAAAGGGACCCTCTATAGATAAAAGAGAGGTGAAGCACAATAGTTCATATTGAAGGATCTGTGGTTACTGTACACTCTTCCATTATCAAATCCAAAATTCAAATATAATAATAATAATAAATAATAAATTTTATTTATATCCAGCCCTCCCCAGCCGAAGCCGGGCTCAGGGCGGCTAACAACAATAAAACAGTACAACACAACACGACACTCTAAAATCATTCAATTATAAAATTATTTCAAATCAAACCAATGGCAACCATTGGGCCAGAGTTTTGTTAATTTCCACTCCTCCTGGCAAGTTTTAATCTTCAAAATTAAAACTTATGCTTTTAAAATGTCCTCGCCCACTGCCAAAGGGCCTGGTTGTGTACACACTATCCCGTCAAAACACATTTGAAGCACGTTCTTTCCCTCAAAGAATTCTGTGCATTTTAGTTTGCTAAGTATTGCTGGGAATTCTAACTCTGTGACGGGTAAACTACAGTGCCCAGAATTCTTTGAGGGAAAGAATGTGCTTTAAATGAACAGTGTGTACACAGCTCCTGTAAATTTTGCTGCCTAAATGAAGGACAAGAGGGTGCCCCTTCAGCTAGTATTCTACTGAAACTGGTCTTCTAGTTTCTTTTCCTGAAAAAGAGGCTGACATTTTCCTGCCTCATTCACAGGGTGACTGAGAATTGCTTTAGAATTTTGGTCAGTGCAGGTCTTGAACTTAGGTTATCATTGCAAGGTGACCAAGAAAATATTGATTCAAAGGGCTGCCTTCAATGCTGCCTTGAGCAGAACTCTAACTCTACGAAGGCAACAGGTCTTCCCCTTCCCCTTCTCCCCCACACCTCCAAATATTTGGTTTTGAGGGGAGGGGGGCTGCAGGAGAGGAGAGGAAACTTCTGTTCCACATGGAAGCTTTGCGCTAACAGAACAATGGAGACTTCTCAAAGTGATTTGAATGCCATTCAGAAATGCTAGCATGCCTTAACCTTATTTCCAGGAAAACCTTATTTTAAACAGAGGGCAATTTTGTTCAATAAATACCTTTTTTTTTTGGCATTCTCCGTATTCCAGTTTGCCTTCATCACTTAGATTGGTGTTGAGGTTTTGCTAAAAATGCTTCAAGAAACGTTACGCTTCATCAGTGCACTATATTTATAAGACCATTACCATTTATAGCTTAGTTCTGCAGTGTGCTAAGTTTTCTGAAGGATGTGACTGAAAGGCTCAGGGATCTGAAAGCTGTTACTTCTCAATTCCTACCACTGAGTGTAGAATGTCTATTCTTAATTATGACTCCCAATGAATATACAAGTAGAACAAGGTAAATAAAAGTGAAGGGCTACACATAGTGCTCTGCTTGTGGGGAGGCTACTGACAGTGGGGGGTGACAGCGAACTTCTGTGCATGCACAGAACAGCACATATGGGAGATGGTGGGGAGGATGTCTGAATCATGCCTGAAATGTATATATTCTGCACACGCATGCACACACATTCTGCTGCAGATATATGCTCTCATTCTATAAATATACTGTGAATAATGTACAAAACAGCGCATTAGAACAGTCTAATTTAGGGCAAATATTTCTGTCTTTGCATCATTTGTCATGGATGGCATTCTGTATTGACCAGAACTATACTTCATTATAGTCCATTTCTTTTTCAATGGAAAACATCAGACCAAATGATTTAGAAGTGTTGCATAAGCTCCCCTGTCCCACAAAAGGGCACAACCTTTTTGAACTATCTGTGCTTTCCTTGCTTTAAGCCGTGAGTGGAGAACTTCTGCCCCATAAGCTTAATGAGCTCTGCAGGGCTTCCGCTTTTGACCTGTGAGACCATTTCAGTCAAGCCATCTGTCCTACAACTGGTATCATAGATATCAGATGGTGGGGCATGTTAAGGACCCGAGTCAGCCAAAAGGGGTTCACAGACACTACCAATCAGCAGATGTGCTAACACAGTTTAGAGGTTTGATCTGGCCCTGCACATGGCGACAGCTTGGACTTCCTGCTTCCTTCATCCACCTCTGCTCCCCACAAGGCACCAGCAACTTTACTCTTCTTCAAACCACCTGAATAGCAAGCCCATCTTATAGAGTTTTTCCACATATGGCACCAGAAGTGCTTCATGCTTCCTTCTTCTCTGAATATGATTGCACATCGTCGCTATATTGAGAGCTGTGAGCTGAGTCAGAAGCTATGTAAAGTTCACAACTGTAAAATCAACAGACCAATACTGCTGAAAATAAGTTGCTTAGGTTCCAATAGTAATTACAATAGTAATCTGCATGACACCTCCCGACACTGTAAAATTGGGAAATTTAAAAGGCTGAGACACCATGGTGACTAGAGAGCTCCATCCAGTGGGAAAACTGTGGGACTGTATTTGAAGCAGCGTGCTTTCCCCCTCCTGATGAACAGAATATACAGTTGTACATTACTAGTATATCTTATTTGCTTGCATGCCTTTGACATCGTCGTTTCTCAATTCGCAACAGAAATTTATTAGTGGGTGGAGTGCACTTCCCTTGTAACGTTCATGAATATGCATAGACTTTCATCACCATAGAGTAATAAATAATGAACAACAGCTTCAGAACAATGGTTCTTTCCCCAGCCAACAGGCATAATAATACAGGAGAGGAGTGTTCATGTTCAACCCTCTGTTAACATAGCCCTTGAGAAGGACCTCTGAGAATCTGGTGGTTCGACCCCCTCCACACCACTGTTAATATGAGCTAAAACAAAGATACCACAGCTCAGCATATTTATCCTGACATGCCTTTGACAACTTCATTTTTCACTTCAGAACAGGATTCTTATTGGGTGGAGTGTACTTCTTTTGTAACATTCATGAATATTTATTGCAGGAATTTATAGCGAAAACAAATGCCTGGCACACCCATAGATACCAAGATTTACTCTGCTTTCTCTGTTTTAACCTAAGAAATGAGTGGCATAAATGCCGCTAGAGACCTGCAGCACATTTAAAAGGTTGTCTTAGAGAAAGACAACTATTTTCCCTCTGGGCAAGGGTCCAAATTTCTTGTGCCAGATTTAGGCTGAACATCAAAGGGAAACACACTTTGCAGCTTTACAACTGGTTACGCAATGAAACAAGATGTCTAGGACAGTCAGTGCTGACATCTTTCTCTGGAGGTCTGTGAAACCAGACTGGGTGGGCATCGTTTTCTGAAAGAAATCCTTCCAGCATGCCCATGGAGCCAATTTTATACACATTTACTCAGCAATAAGTCCCATTAAAGGGACGCGGGTGACCGGGTGAGCTCCTGTTGTTCAGTCCCTGTTCCTGCCAACCTAGCAGTTCGAAAGCACGTCAAAGTGCAAGTAGATCAATAGGTAAGGTATTTACTGGGAAGGTAAACGGCGTCTCCGTGCACTGCTCTGGTTCTCCAGAAGCGGCTTAGTCATGCTGGCCACATGACCTGGAAGCTGTACGCCAGCTCCCTCAGCCAATAAAGCGAGATGAGCGCCACAACCCCAGAGTTGTTCGCGACTGGACTTAATGGTCAAGGGTCCCTTTACCTTTACCTTTAAGTCCCATTAAATGGGATAAGACTTCTCTTAGTAAACCTGAATAGTTTCAGGCAGCAAATGTGTATCATTTCGTAGCCTATACATGAAACTACATCAAGACCGATTGTGAGGCAATGTGAAAGATAATAATGTGCACTCTTTGGATGAGTGTTTTGCACACGGCTCTTTGAATTAACCAAGATTTCATAGCAACCACATATTTGCTTAGGAAAAACCCCTATAAATTCCGATGACCCTCTTTGTGTCTCTCCCCCCCCCCAATTTTTCACCATATCTGTATCTATAAAAATGATGCACATTGAAATAAGCACTTTCTCAATTGTCTCCTATTTGCATTATGATTAATATACATATGTACTTGTTTAACTGGAAGGAAAACATCCTATAAAAAGAAGGACTCTTTGTTATGCAGCCTCCTGTCGAGACTGACCACCCTGCTACACCACCAAATGCAATGAGAACAATTCTTTATTAACAGGCCATTGCTGCTAAGCAACAAGCTTGGAGAAGGGGAAGGGGGGATGCTATTTTTATATAGCAGAAAATTAACTCCTTTGTGGTTGATTCAAGGCCCATTTATGCAGAAGTAATCCTAGCAAAGCCAGTTGAAGCACCCCAGTTGACATAGGGTATAATCCAGAGTAAATTAAGCACACCTAAAGAGATTTAAATCAATATAAAACAAATGCCTTAAGCTAGAGGGGGGGGGGGGTCCCAAACAGTGGTCCATGAATTTTGTTCAGGTGGTCCATAGTGGATTTCTGGTTGGAGATGGGAGCAGTGGCGTAGCGTGGGGGGTGCAGGGGGGGCCGGCCGCACCGGGCGCAACACCTGGGGGTTAGGGTTAGGGGGCGCAAATCCATGGGTTAGGGGGCGCAAATTCACGGGTTAGGGGGTGCAAATTACTTGCCTTGCCCCGGGTGCTGACAACCCACGCTACGCCACTGGATGGGAGAGCACATCCATCACATTAAATACTCATACTGTGCTAGATGCTGTGTGGTTTTTAATTGTATGTATTTCCATTGTTTCTTTTTTAAAAAAAAATTTATTTTATACTCTGAATTCTATGGACTTAGATTGCAATGCAATAAAATATAAAATATAAGAAATAAAAGAACTAAATATACAATTAAAAATCGTACAGCATCTAGCACAGTGTTTTATAATTGCTACTATATGCAGGAAAATCATTAAGTGCTTCCCCAAGACCCTTGACAATCTTCCAATGGTCCATGGGAAAGATAAGTTTGGGAATCACTGGCTAAAGTTAACAGGAATCAAATGCTTAACTATGTTCTTAAGTCCTATTTGTGTCTGGAAGGATACACTTTATCTCAGGCATCCCCAAACTCGGCCCTCCAGATGTTTTGGGATTACAATTCCCATCATCCCTGACCACTGGTCCTGTTAGCTAGGGACGATGGGAGTTGTAGTCCTAAAACATCTGGAGGGCTGAGTTTGGGAATGCCTGCTTTATCTGGATTGTGCCTGGCAGTCTGTAGTCAGTTTACCTAAACCACTTCAAACCTGCTGCCTTTAATATTGTCTGGTGATAAATGGATAGATATCCAGGTCTATCAGGAAGAGAGAACTACCTGCTTGCAATGCAGAATCATCTCTGTTCTTTCCCCCCAAAGTCTTCTGACATAAGTTACAGGACAAGCCAGCTACAGCCAACGACTTGTATCATGAAAACGAACTATGATTCGGTCACACCCAACACAGGCCCACGTTGTAGATTCCAGAGTTCAGGGCAAAAGCGAATGTAATTCTCCCCTTGACTAAGACGCTAATAAATGTGCCACAGCATAGCAGCAATAAAACTGCATGTAATGTTCTAGTATAACATTATGGGAGTTCCCATAAAACATACAATCTGGTTTCCTCAACAGGCTGAAGCTCAAGTAGTGGTGAGAGAACTACACAGCCATGGGCATAACCAGGAATAATCTTGTTTGGGGGCAGGATTTGTGTTGGGGGGGGGAGAACCAAGCTATCTGTGACACAATTGGTCAGTTAAGTATTTTTATTTATTTACTTGATGGGGGGCAGTGACCTGTGTGGTGTAGTGGTTAAGAGCGGTACAGTGGTGCCCCGCAAGACGAATTCCTTGCAAGACGAAAAACTCGCTAGACGAAAGGGTTTTCCGTTTTTTGAGTCGTTCCGCAAGATGAATTTCCCTATGGGCTTGCTTCGCAAGACGAAACGTCTTGCGAGTTCTTGCGAGTTTGTTTCCTTTTTCTTAAAGCCGCTAAGCCGTTAATAGCCGCTAATCCGCTAATAGCCGCTAATAGCCGCTAAGCCGCTAAGCCGCTAATAGCCGTGCTTCGCAAGACGAAAAAACCGCAAGACGAAGAGACTCGCGGAACGGATTAATTTCGTCTTGCAAGGCACCACTGTAGTCTCGTAATCTGGGGAACCAGATTCGCGTCTCCGCTCCTCCACATGCAGCTGCTGGGTGACCTTGGGCCAGTCACACTTCTTTGAAGTCTCTCAGCCCCACTCACCTCACAGAGTGTTTGTTGTGGGGGAGGAAGGGAAAGGAGAATGTTAGCCGCTTTGAGACTCCTTAAAGGGAGTGAAAGGCGGGATATCAAATCCAAACTCTTCTTCTTCTTCTCATTTGAGGGGTGGTACATCAATGGGTCACAGTGAGAGATCATTAAAGGCAAAAATTTACAATTGGAACCACAGGTTATTCTTTTAGAAAGTATGCTTCTGTCAGACTACACCTGGGTTTTGCGTCTACATTATTGAACTCTAGTTCAGTGGTGTGCTAGCCCATTCCACATTTTTGTAGTGTGGGTTCAGGTGATAATAAAATCAGTTTTATTAGAAGGCACTACGAGCCCTCTTCAAGCGTTCTTCTTTCCACGTAGATATATGAGGGATGACTGTGGGAACAAGTTTTGTCCCTGTTGCCCTTACCCTCCTTGAGTTGGAGGTGAACTGAAGCAGGGAACCTCCTGCATTCATTATTATTTCATCTATTTATATACTGCTTTATCACCAAAAATTCTCACCAGTGTACAATAAAATTACAAAAAACCCATGGTGGATAAAATCAATTAAAATTATTAATAAAAACAAAACACTTACTTAAAATGCCTGCTGAAATAGGAAGGCATTTGATAAGCACCTGAAATTCAATAGAGAAGGGGCCTGTCTGATCTTAGTCGGGAGGCAGTTCCGCAGAACTAAGACCACAATAAAAGCCATGCATTTGACTCATGGGGAATGCTGTCAGATTCCCATGAAGATCTCAGCGATTGCACAGATGTAAGGAATCAGGGGATCCTTAAGATAACCTGGACCCAAGTTGTCAAGCGATTTGTAAATTCATGTAAGAACATTGAACCTAGCCATTGAGCAGTCAGTGTAAACTTTTAAGCACCTTAGTTATGGGATGACAACAGTCTGTCCCCCATCACCTGTCTATCGCCATCATTTTGTACCAGTTGGAGCTTGTGGATTAGACCCAAGGGCCATCCCACATAGAGCTCATTGCTCTGGGGAGCTTCCCACTTCACAAGCCTGCCTTCCAACTCTGGGAAGGAAACAGGAAGTGTGATGGGGAGGAGCTTGTCCCCCTGGTGACTAGTCATGTGTTTATGTAGTGAAAAGAACAAAACCGGAATGGGACTGCAGTTAAAGGCCAATGTACTTTCCTATAACAGGCAACATAAGATGGTATAATCACATCTGGTATATGAGATGACAAGGCAGCACGGCAGCACCATGTTTTGCCAAGCACACAGTGGCCTAAGGAGGGATTAAATAGCATTGCTTATCACTGAATAACAATGAGCGGAAAAGGGCCAGCAGTATTTACCTTCATCCTTTGCCTCAGGTTCAGTGTAGATGGAAGCCAGGATAAATAAGGTGAAAATGACAAAAGCCAGCAGGATGAAAGCTGCTTCGAGGTTTGTGAATGGCAACTCCATGAGACATTACCTAAAGAAAATGCAGACAGTTACTTGGCATAAAACTTTTAGAACACTTCTAGAAGCAGACGTTTTGAGCTGCTTACGTAGGTTCCCACAGAGGATACTAGATCCTGGTCAAACAGGTTGAGTGACTTGTGCAGGAAAGGAAACAAAGCTATTTGTTTACAAAAGGAACAATTTGGCCCATTCCTGCAGCAGGTTTCTCTCAGGGAAGTTGGATCTTAAAGTCTGGCATGTGTATGTGTGTAAGAGAGGGAGAGGGGAAGAACATGTGATCACACACCTAATGCACTTCTTTATTTATCTATACCACACCTTTCAGGTCGAACCCTCACCAAGATTCCAACTGTAGAATTCTGTGAAAATCTATTTAAAAACAGCAGGAGCTGAAATGGCTTCAGGTAGTGCAACATAGCATCATGTTTGGTCCTCTGAGTGTCCTTTGGAATGTACACTCAGAGCAGTGCGAGACCAGTGCTAGTTCAATTGTTAAAGGCATGCAATTAAACCCCTCCTGGGCAAGGACCTTCTCTGTTGTCCTTTTGGTAACTGTTGAAGATGTTCCTCTTTCAACAATCCTCCTAAGTAGATATATATCTCCATATCCCATTTGGATATTGGATTTGATGAGATTTGAAAAGTTTTTATACAGGCAAATGTTTATACAATTTTTATATGCACAATTGCGCTCTCTCTCTTTTTAGTGTATTTTAAATCACTTTGAGATGCCTCACAGGAAGCCATTATTAAATGAAATAAATAATAGTTTAATCTTTTCATTTTTAATGTGCATACTCTCCAACATTTCTCTGATGAAAACAGGGACATCCTATTCTTCCTTTTTTTAATAATAATTTTTATTAGTTTTCAATTACAAGAATCCAATAATAGCCTCATTGTAACAATGCCAAATTATAATACAATTAATAATACCAATCATTGAGATGCCAAATTATACAATTTACGTGGCCCCCTGTGTACTATAATTAATGGTTTGATGATTTTCTTTGTTTCTGCGTTCCAAAATCTGATGAATTTCAATTATGCTCCAGTCCAAATACCAATCCCTTATATCGCAGCTGCATCCTATTCATAATAATTTATTATTTGCACCCAACCCATCTGACTGGGTTGCCCCAGCCACTATGGGCAGCTTCCAACATATATGAAAACATAATAAAACATCAGACATTAAAAACTTCCCTCCACAGAACTGCCTTCAGAAGTCTTCTAAAGGTTATAAAGTTACTTATCTCCTGGCTCCGGCTCGCATAAGTCCATACCCTTCAACATTTCTCTGATGAAAATAGGGACATCCTAAGGAAAAGCAGGACATTCCAGGATCAACTCAGAAACTGGGATGGCTTCTGTAAATCCGGGACTGTCCCTGGAAAACAGGGACACTTGGAGTATCTGAATGTGTTTTCTTTCTGAAGTAGTTTCTTCCTGTAGTATTCAAGTGTGTGGCATTCATCAAAGCCTTTAAGAGAGAGATATCATTTCTCTCTCTCTGCCTTGCCTTTGCCCTTTGAACCCTGTGTGTTTTCTGTCTCTCTGTCTCTAGAGCACTCACATCCCCTCACTTGTAAAACATTTTAAAAGTGTTGGCTAGTCTCTCCCATAATGCAGTTATCTCTACCATCCATTTGAGGACAGGATAGCACATTAAGCTGTAGATTAGGGTGAGTGCTAGTATATAATTCCGAAAGAAGAAGCATAGTGTTTTGGATTGTTTCAAAAGGCTGTTTGACAATTTCTGTTCTTTGTACGAAGTGAGCAAGGGAAAAGAAAAGATTTACGAAAATATATGGGTTGAATCCAGACTGTGTTAGCTAGGCTTTGGTCTCATTGAAATTATCATTGTTGTTGTTTAGACATTTAGTCGTGTCTGACTCTTCGTGACCCCATGGACCAGAGCACGCTAGGCACTCCTGTCTTCCACTGACTCCCGCAGTTTGGTCAAGCTCATGCTGGTAGCTTTGAGAACACTGTCCAACCACCTCGTCCTCTGTCATCCCCTTCTCCTTGTGCCCTCCATCTTTCCCAACATCAGGGTCTTTTCCAGGGAGTCTTCTCTTCTCATGAATACTGGAGTGTCAGCTTCAGGATCTGTCCTTCCAGGGAGCACTCAGGGCTGATTTCCTTAAGAATGGATACGTTTGATCTTCTTGCAGTCCATGGGACTCTCAAGAGTCTCCTCCAGCACCATAATTCAAAAGCATCAATTCTTTGGCGATCAGCCTTCTTTATGGTCCAGCTCTCACTACTCTCATCACTACTGGGAAAACCATAGCTTTAACTATACGGA
Organism: Podarcis muralis; assembly: GCF_964188315.1. Lineage (NCBI taxonomy): Eukaryota > Metazoa > Chordata > Lepidosauria > Squamata > Lacertidae > Podarcis > Podarcis muralis. The sequence continues at coordinate 43,967,030 of NC_135663.1, read as the reverse complement.
CCTTTGTTGGCAAGGTGATTTCTCTGCTTTTTAAGATGCTGTCTAGGTTTGTCATTGCTTTTCTCCCAAGAAGCAGGGGTCTTTTAATTTCGTGACTGCTGTCACCATCTGCAGTGATCATGGAGCCCAAGAAAGTAAAATCTCTCACTGCCTCCATTTCTTCCCCTTCTGTTTTCAAGGAGGTGATGGGCCCAGTGGCCATGATCTTAGTTTTTTTGACGTTGCTCTTCAGACCATATTTTGCAGTCTCCTCTTTCACCCTCATTAAAAGGTTCTTTAATTCTTCCTCACTTTCTGCCATCAAGGTTGTGTCATCTGCATATCTGAGGTTGATAGCCAGGACTAACTTAAACCCCTTTGCTTTCAAAGAGCCTAAAGCAGTGGTCTTCAACTGGTGGGTTGAAGGTTGTGGCTTGATCTAAGGTGGGCGGTAGTAGAAGCACTACCACCATTTCAGTGTAGTGTTGTGACTATAATGTTGGACTAGGCTGAAATTCCTATTCAGCCATACAGCTCACCGGGTGACCACAGGCCAGTTGCTCACTCTCAACCCAACCTACCTCACAGGGCTGTTGTGAGGAGAAAATGCAGAGGAGAACTATGTATGCCACCTTGAGCTCCATGGAGGAAAAGTAAGATCTAAATAGAAAAATAAATAAAAATCTATGGTAAAAAAAGAGAGAAAAATATGGGTTGCCAAAAGCGCATTTGGACTAAAGGTGGATCCCGGGTCTGATTTTTTTGGGGGGAAGACTGCTGCTCTAAAGTGTGACACACACACAATTTATGCAGACACACAAACACAGTAATTGTAGAGCAGATATACCATAACGTCTAGTGTCTGAATAAAGTCCAAACCAAGAACCCACTGCAGTTGACTTAATGCTAGTAACTGCATTTGAATACTGGGCTCTAAAAGACAGCCCTTCAGTTTCACATAATAAACCACACAATCCAATATATTTTTTCCTATGTGCATTCAAGAAAATTGCCACACATTTTCAGAAAGCCAAAAGGGTAGTATATAAAAGGGAAGGCAAGCCTCTCCGTTCGCTTGGCCCTGGAGTTGATGGCTAGATTCCAAGGAGAATAATTTTCCTGAGACTTCAAAATTGCCTCCCTTTCCCTCCCTCCCTTCCAACTGACTCCACACCTTAGTCTTGAGCTATTTATTGGGGCACTGGAAGAGCTTAGTGCAAAGGTTTAGAGATGCTTTCAGGCTTTCCTTATTCAAGGAAGCATTTTCCTGATTCTAATTGATGCCCACCTCATAAAAAGGTCTGGCACACATAAAGATAGAGGTCAGAGAACTGCAGTAAAAGCACTAAGGAGGATATTTGTTTCACCTTGTGGTTTCCTGCACCTACTCATGTGCTGTTAGGAGTGCAGGAGGAGGGAGGGGAATTAGTTTAGAATGTGAGATGAGGCCTGCAGGATCAGACCATCCAGTGGCAATCCATCATCTTCTTTACCACAGTGACTGACCTTGAGAGATTGGGTAGGGCCCATGAATGCCAAAGGCTGAGTCAAATACAGATGCATAATCAGAAACGGGGTGATATTTTGCACTGGCTCCTTCCATTTTTGTATTGGCATCATTTTCTCTCTTGTTTAGTTTCAGTACTTTTGATTACCTTGACTTATTTCACAATATTGTAGGGACTGATTTTTATTTTGGTGCCTTTTGATATTATGATTATTGATCAATGTTTCTAATATGTTTTGAAATGCTAAACTTATAAACTGAACTCATTTGGTATGTTGTGAGTCACTTTGCACACAATTTTGTGGCATATGTATAGATGATGAGATCGTGATTGATGCCTCTCAGAAGCCTGTAAGCAAGACAAAAAGGCAATACTCTTTCTCATACTCTTTGTCCCAACCAGAAGCATTTATTTATGTATGTATTTATTATTCATTTCACATTACTCCATGGTCCCAGTGCTTTCCCTGGGAAAACCCACATTTTACTGCTGAATCGGAGCAAATGGTGCAATCCATAGAAAACCTGATTGCTGGTTGCTGTAATTCAGTGGTAAAAAGTGGGTTTACTTGGGGAAAGCACCAGGACAAAACAAAACAAAATCCCCACTTGGTCATGGAGCTTTGAAGCTCAGATCTGTGCCAAGAAACATGGCACAAAAGGCAGTCTGGATAAGCCCTAAATGTTGGCCACATCTGCTCCTTCTTCCAGATATGATTTTCCTGATTTTCACATCAACAAATGCATGATTGGCACATGCATTAGATCTTCAGGGATACTTCAACCCAAATGAGTACCAGAAGGGCTTAATAGGAACAAATTTCTGAGTGAGGAGACTGAATTTAAAATGTAGATATTCCTCAGGAGCCATTATCTCATCAAACACCTAAGTGAAAGGCATATCAAGTATTGCTTAATTTAATTTGAAATTAATGTGAATAAGCTATATCTCAGTTGTGGCAGTTCCAGAGGGACTATGTGTGCAAGATCCCCTCCCCTTCTGGACTATAGACATTTTAGTGAGCCTCTTTAGAAGTGCTTTCATGGCTGAAGTCTTACTACTGTGCTTCAGAAGTCTGGCATGGAATTTTCCACCACATGACAACAGATTAGCACTTAACAGTGACTGGCATTCCATGAAAAGGGGGGAAATAATGTAAATGGCGTGGGACTCAGAGCAGAATTTTGATCTCGCAGTGATGTATAATAGCGATAATTGTAGCAAAGTAAACATAATTTCATCCATTAGAGAGGCCCGTGTGCAAAGGAGGGTTAAGTGCTTCCTTCCCTTTTAAAGTTGTGTTGTGTGGCAGAGGAGGATTGTTCTAGGACTGGCCTAAACCATAGAGGGAAAGTTGGAAATTTTCTGGGGTGCTACAACCCAATGTCTGCTATGGAATTCATGGAAGAAAAGAAGGAGGGAGAAAGAGACATTAATATTATGACAGAATATGGTAATGCAAGTGGGTGAAGATTTTAATTTACAGTGAAGCAAAAAACAACAACCCTTGGTTGCCTCACTTGTGTCAGTTTACTTAAGTACCTTTTATAGCAGGATTGTCTACATTGATCTGTGGGGGGCCTGCTGTGGTGGATGACCTACCTTGCATGCAACCTAAAGGTAAAGGTAAAGGTAAAGGGACCCCTGACCATTAGGTCCAGTCGTGACCGACTCTGGGGTTGCGGCACTCATCTCGCTTTATTGGCCAAAGGAGCTGGCGTACAGCTTCTGGGTCATGTGGCCAGCATGACTAAGCCGCTTCTGGCGAACCAGAGCAGCGCAAGGAAACACCGTTTACCTCCCCCCCCGGAGCGGTACCTATTTATCTACTTGCACTTTGACGTGCTTTCGAACTGCTAGGTTGGCAGGCGCTGGGACCGAGCAACGGGAGCTCACCCCGTCACAGGGATTCGAACCGCCGACCTTCTGATTGGCAAGTCCTAGCCTCTGTGGTTTAACCCACAGTGCCACCTAGAAAGCGGCAAAATAAGGTGTAATGTTACTTTGTGAAATCCTTCTAAGGGTGCTTCCAGACTGTTGCTAATTTTGAGTGGGATTGAATCATATCCTGGCAAAATTAGTGATAGTTGATTTGGAAGTGTGGTACAACAAACCCACATCCTGACATGCAAGACTTTTTGCAAGAAGGAAAGTGAGGGGAAATACATGGAAAGCATGGGAGAACATTTGCCTTCCATCTAACCTCCCTGCAAACAAATCAGAACCTCCCAGAAAACAAATCAGGATGAATACTCAATAATAAGGTCATCTGAAAGTGCACTAAGTCTTACTTGGAGTAGACCTATTGATTTAATTGAGTCTACTCCAAGTATGATAAATGTTGAATATCACCAGACAGTTAGTATCTGATGTGTTATCTCTCATTGCATAAAATGAGGGAGGTTTGGGTATTAGAGAGTCCCAGTGCTTGAAGCAATGAAATGGAGAAATAGAATAGGACATTCGTGCATTCAGTGTATCAAATGTTCGGAGCAAAATCTGGAGCAGCCAAACTATTTGAAAACCACTTAGAATATCACATTTTTAAAGCTTAAGCTGCGGAGTCATTATGCTGAAGCAGACTTTTAAATCACATTGTCACTAATAACAGGGGCAAGCGAACTCTTTAAATATTCCTTTGGCACTAATATCCTGAAGTGACTTATACTTTAAATCATTTTCTCTCAAATAGCCTACTTTGGTGGCCATTCTAAATCTCTCTGACACTAACAGCCTACCTTTTGAGCATTCTGTCCCTGTTCCCCCATTTTTTAAAGACTTTGACTTTGGTAGGTTACAACAGCACGCACTACATATTTTTCTCTTCTCTGTAATATCAGACTGGTACAGATGCCCAGCTGTTTCCATTTGCAAGTATAAGAGAAACCTTCATTTCATCTTACCTGTTTTGATGCTCATGCCAAACAGGGCTTCTATAAGACAGCCTTCCAAAACTTAGTACCATGCAGATGTTTTAGGCACCAACCCCCATCTGCCCCAGTCAAAATGGCCAATGGATAGAGAGGATGAGAGTTGTAGTCTGAAATGTCTGAATAGCATCAGGTTTGGGAAGACTGCCAGAGGACTGGAGTTAAGCACCCACTCACCTAGTTTCAATCTGTATTACAATTTGGAAATTAATGATTCACATGTCTGAAGAATTATCAATTAATTTTACTGATGCTGCCTTAAGTCCCATCTATATCGTGAACATGAGAATGGTGAAAGGCTTCTTCTCTCAAAACAAGACTCAAAACATGAGATAATATTATGTTTGCTTTGCTGTCAACTTAGCATTTCACCCACTCTGGATGTTGGCAAGCTTTTAACCTATGCCAGGATGAAATTCATTATGGCTTACGTCCATAGCCTTTAATTAAAATAAATGCTAAACTGAGCCATCTACTGGTGAAACTCTGGAAATACTGCGATTCTCTGCTGTAGAAAGCAATTCACGAGGGAATTCTTGGTGCTGAATAGCAGCCTGCGAACTGGGGATTTGATTAATATTAAATATGAATGTAGCCTTCTAATGTCAGTTCTAACCTATGAAAATATACAACTGTTAAGCCGTTATCATGCCACTGTTTAAACAATGCCTTTATCAGGGCAAGTACAAAGAAAGTTTGTATAAATACCAAATAACTCTGAAGGATGAACCATATCCGCAATCTGTATAGGGTTGCCTTGTTTCTTGTTAGTGTGATTTCTGGGAGGTGGGGAAGGGGAATTGGGGAAAATGGAGAAGAATTGAGCTGTATCCCATATCTCCAACATATAATTGGAGGGATTCTTCTTTGTGAACAATCCTGAAAGCATTTTCAATAAAGAATAAAGCTTATTCAACCCCCTCTTCATGTTTTTCAATAAACTTTTGTTTCTACTTACCCGTGCATTGTTCTTACACACATATTGAAATGGAAATCTTTCTCTTGATGATGTATTCTGTCTGGACAGGCACCTCTGAAGTAACTTTGCACATTCATATTTCAGCAGGCAATGGATTTTCTTTGGATTGATCTTTACAACAATGTAAAAGTTAGATGAGCTCCAGCCCGACACACGTGCTTGAAAAAGCAGGGAATGGGGCTTTCAGATTTCTTTGTTTCCTTTTACCAAGTTGGCGGGATTGGTTTATATATATAATTTCAGCCACTGCTGGAAACCATTCAGTCTTTCCGCTCAAAACTCGAGTTCAAGGTTCAACACATTGACAATGTAAGTATGACGTGTTCCAGCTGAACCTAGTTACTGTTAGTTAAAGCTGATAACACATAGCAATTACTTTATTCAGGCTGAGTAAATATGATCTTTGGTAATCAGTGTGTTAACAAACTGTTTATCTTAAGCAGAATGAAATAGGCACTTTTGGCTATTGTATTATGTTTCTTCTCATTGCATCATCCACTCCACAAGGTCTCTTCCTGGGAGACAAATATATCTGTAGAAGACAAATATATAGCTATCCCTCTTTTCCCTCTCCAGACATCCTTTTTATTGCACATTCATGAGGATCTTCACATTATGCTACTGTGTGATCACACATGATCCTATTTTTAATAGTGTTTGTGCCTGCAAAAGCCTTGGGGCAGTCGCTCTCCTTCTTTCCCAATCAGTGAATATCTGGTAAACTCCTGTGGAAATCCCCTAGTTTTTTAAAAAACACAAATATTCTGGTTTATTTCTGTTCCATTTCTGTTGCACCATGGCCCCTTTGGATAGTAATAATGTGGTAGCATTGAAGAAGCATCACAGAGCAAGTAATAAAGCAGAACAACTGCATCACTAACACACTATCATTGTGTCAAGAACATGCTACAGAACATGCTTATGATAAAATACCAGGTTGGAGGTGCCCAGACTCATGCAAACTGCAGCTTGTTTATGCAGCTGGGAGAAAGATAGGAGACAAGAAGAATACTCACCCGGTGACTACTGCAGCTTGTCCGTAGAGCCACTTCTGGGCCTGCCCCAAGAGGTGGGGTTGCGGGCTTCACGCCCACCCCCCACGTGAGCGGGGGCTGGTTTCAGCCCCCGCAAGAGCAGAGGAATCCCGGCCGTGTCTGCCCTATTTAGGGCCGGTGCAGAGGGGGCTCGCCCTCTTTTCGCCGGCTAGCCCCACGTTTTCCCACCCTCCCTCCCTTTAGGTAGGCTTTAGGTAGGTCTCTGACTTTGCTATGGACTTCGGTCTGTCGCCACATGGGGCATGGTAGGAATTTTTCCCAATTGGCAATTTATAGCCATTTGGTTTTTCGCCTACCTCGTAGCAACTCATCACAACTCTTCGGCATTGGCGGTAGGCATTGGTAAGAAGGGGTTAAGAGGATGTGTGTGGGGGGAGGAACGCCATCACCTCCCCCCAGTGAGTGAAGGGTGGTCCGTTAAAGGACTCCGGGGGGCGTGGCCCTGTCCGAAGCCTATGGAGGTGAGGGCCAAAGGCATGCCCCAGAGCGGTGACCCGGGGGAGCTCCTAGTCGACGTGCCTCGGCGGGAGACTCCCCCGATTTAGTGTTAACCCTTCCCCGTGTCTCCAGCAAATGGGCTGGAGCCGGATAGTCGTTAGGACCAATGCCTAAGCCAATGCCTCTCATTCCTGAATTCAATAAAGTTGGGACCTAATTCACCCATTTAACCTTAAACTATGGTGTCTCGTGTCTTTATTTATCCTGGTGGGGGGCGGGAACTCGCCACGCAATTTAGCATTCTGTGCAAACACAGCCCTATTGTGTAATATCTGATATTCTCTCATCGTAGTGGTATCTGGGGGTGGGGAACTGATTTACCCTTCCTTTTGAACACAACTATTTGCAAACTGTTACACCTGAGTCCACAGATGGCTGAGCTTCCCAATTGCTTAGACAGGTAGCAAACTTGACCAAGAAGTCTTTATAATCGTGGGGGAATACCACCTGAACTATTAGTTTCCTTTCATGGAGATGCTCACCTTGCAACTCCATTCTTCGACACACAGAATGACTCTCCCTTTGGCACCCCACATATTATCAATTGAAGGCTGCCAAGATTTGATTTACACAGGCTCATAGGTGAAGCCCATATATTTTTAAGCAGACCTTGCACATCTGCTCACAAAGGTTGGGTCAGAGGTGCCAGGCTGCCCCCAAGATTGGGGGCGGGACAGGGTGCATCACGTGTGTGCGATATCATGCGTACTACATGCATTGCACAATATCACATGTCTCCCGACACTGCACAGGCCGGCACAGCCTTCTGTGACATTGTGGAGCCCCCCCTCAACTTTGAGGGGACCCATGAGTTGGTGTGCCTGGGCTGGGCTATTTGCATGTAATATCAGTGTAGCAGTGACCGATGCTTTGTGCAGGTGTTTTGCCAGCACCACACAGGTATGAGCCAGCACATGGGGCTAATTGCATTTTAAATGTGATGCAGGACACATGAAATGCTTACACATATATGGGCTTATCTTGTATAAATGAGCCGAAGTGAAAACACATCAAGAAGGAACTGAAGCAGTGCAGGCAGCTGAATGCCAAAGCTAATAAGGACACAGAGCATAGGTGAAAGTAGATTTGTGAAACTGCATGGAAAAGTGCAATTAAGCTGCTGAGTGAACTTTGGGGACTGCTTTGAAGAAAAATAAAGAGCATAGGTGTGGCCTGTATCTCAGCTCATGTAATCCAGTGTTATGTTTTGTTTGGCTACTGTGGGCTTGTGTCTTTGTATGTGTTAGGACACTAAGTGCTGCCGTTTCTTCATTTGAAAACATTGTGGTTTTCACTTAGGTTTTATTTTTCTCCAGTGCCCCCCCCTTTTTTGGTCTGCTCTTGATAAATTCCACCAAGATTACGTTATCTCAATATGCAGAGGACAAACACTTCCCTCAATGTATCCTCTAAATGAGTTCTCTCTCCATTGCCATGTAATTGCTAGCAAGGCAGCCATGGCCTCTGTCAAATGAAACAAGAAATGAGAAAGATAATTCACAGGAACTATAAATAGACGAGGGGGAAGGTTCAAATAAGATGGGGAAAATCTGCTTCCAGTGGCAAATGGCTCACATCTTTGAGAAGCCTTATAAAATGGTTTCTAATGATCACAAAATAACAGCTTTAAATGTTGGTTCCATCCTGTAGATAATAAGCTAAACCACAGAGTTGCCCTGAAAAAGCCAGCTAAAACAGCCCTGTTCTCAGTTTTTTTGTTTTGTGTGGTGCTTAGTGAAATATTTGTATTTGAAGATCTCATAAAATTGTCCCCTTTCAAGAAAAAATAAAGCAACAGGTTTTGGGAGATATTGCACAGTATATTCTTCTTCCTAAAAGTGTGACTGATGGTCAGGAAATAAATGTAGCAGGACAAGAAAATATGGTTCCATCTCTCTGACAACACCAAGCCACCTGACAGTGTCCCTTGAGTGTTGTGTCTGTATTTTTAGCCTTGCACGAAGGGACTCCATTCAAAATATAGATTAAAAGTGCATGTTTGTTCTGAAGTCAATCCCATTGTGTCCAGTGGAGCTAACTTCCAGGTAAGTGTGCTGTCATTACAACACTATACACACTCCTCTGGGAGTAAATCCCACTGAACACAGTGGGGCATACTTCTGAGTAGGCATATATATGATTACAGTGGCAGAGTATTAACAGAAACTTGTTCTCTACAGAGAAAATGCCAATGAATGTATTATTACGTGCTTGCAAATATTCCGTATATTTCCTGCTTCATACCAGCTACTTGTTCTGTAGCTGGCATGAAGGCAACAAATGGTACTCAAACTGGAGAAACTGCAAGCTTGGTTACTGCTGTAACTTGAGTCAGCTGAGTGCTAGAGTCAATGAGTCAATGAGTCAATAGTCACTAGAGGGGCTAGAGTGGCCTGGGCTCCTGCACCTTTAAGAAAAGATGTAGGTTTATCATGCAGACTAAATCTGCTGAAATTCCCTCTTCTGCACAACTGTCCTCTTTCTGCATCTGACCACCCTGAGACAAGGTGTTTATGGAAGGGTATTCCAGCACACAAGGCTGTTGAAAGCACCATGTCCCAGCGCCATGCTAAGGAAGTCTTCAATTCAGATGACTCACAAGCCACCACACTTGTGAGGAAGCGCCTCCTCTACACCACCACAGCTTAAGGTGCAAGAAGAACCACTGACGGGAAGACCTTGACAGTCTTCAGATGACTCTGGTCCTTTGTTGAGAGAACATTTTCCAACACTCAACCAGCAGGTTTCATGGAGAGCTGCCCAGGGTCCTAATTCACTTTGCATTGCTTTGCATTGCAGAGCTGTATCAGTACATCAAAGAGGGCAATTGACTTGGATTAGCCATCTGAGCTCACTTCAGTAGCATGTGGACCACACTTAGAGAAACATAAACATGAACCATGACAACAATTTTCTACCCAGTGTGGTGTGGTGGTTAAGAGCAGTGGACTCATAATCTGGTGAACCGGGTTCGATTCCCCGCTTCTCCACATGCAGCTGCTGGGTGACCTTGGGCCAGTCACACTTCTCTGAAGTCTCTCAGCCTCACTCACCTCACAGAGTGTTTGTTGTGGGGGAGGAAGAGAAAGGAGATTGTTAGCCGCTTTGAGACTCCTTAGGGTAGTGATAAAGCGGGATATCAAATCCAAACTCTTCTTCTTCAAACTCTACCCGGCGCCATCATAGGATTGCTGGTGGTGGTACCTGTTTACAGCTGCTTCATATAATACATTCTGCAACATAAACATGTGAATGAGGACAGTTGGGACTGCTTGTATATATGCAAAGGGGCTGGGTTCAATGGTAGAGTGATACAAAAAGTATTGGCTCTGTTCCCCAAATCTCCAGGTAGACTTGGGAAAAGACAGTTAGAGAGCCACTGCCAACCAGTGTAGGCGCTACTGAGTTAGTTGGACTGTTGTCTTAATTCAGCACAAGACAGCTTCCAGGTGACCCTTTTCATTCTATCTTCTACCTTTTCTTTAGAAAGCTTTAAGTGGCTTACCTGAGGCTCCTGGTGCCCTCCCAGGTAGATGCTGATCAGGTCCTGGTGTGCTTAGCTTTGCCATCAGTTGCACCTACACCATTAATTGAGTCACCATGTGAACTTGCCCCTTGAAACTCATTCTCTTAATCCTGACCTAAGTAAATACGTATAGTTTGTATAACATGATACAAGCAACTGATAAGCTGAAGAGGAGGTGGCATGAACATTTGGTAGAAGAATTTAGGAATAACAACAACAACAACTAGAGGGACACACTGAACAATCTGTACAACCATCTGAGCCTTCAGTAACACTTTTATTTCCTCAGCTAAACATTTTTCTCCTTTTATATAAACACTGACAGACCTGTCAGCTCCCCCAGATCTTATTTTTACAACCGGCCACAGTTTTGTCAGTGCTTAAGGAGATTTTGTGGGGGCTCACGTTGTGACTGACTCCATGATTGCCTTCCAGCTGTCATTATTTAGATACGTTAAGGATAATTAAAGAAAAAGGCCCTGGTGAATGAAGCAAAGGAAAGAGCTGGTTGTTTTTCTGTAGTTTCTGCATTATGTCAAGTGTCTTGAGGAACTACGGAGAGAGCAAGAGACATCGCAAGCTTGTTAATTTTTTCTGCAGTTCATAATTTGCAATACTATGTGAATTAATGGCTTGCTCAGAAGTGGTGCTTGATGGGTCTATATATGGCACCACTAATAGTTTGCAGTGGGTTGACATCCTACATCTCAGTTGGCTCAGTATTTCCATGCTTTCTGTGCCAGTGCTTGGAAAATGTTTGTCTGTTTTCCAAGCGTTCTCTCCCAGCTTGTAATTTTGATTCATTTGCGTTGATGGTGTCAACATACATGCCCATTACTGCATTGCTTCAGTTCTTTACTGTTCCCTTTCTTCTCAATCTTACACTAGTTTGAAGCTGCAATCCTAGGCAGCATCTGAGACCCCTTCGTCATGTGCCTCCTCTGCGAGTGGTCCAGAGGGTGGCAACACGAGAATGGGCCTTTTCTGTGGTGGCTCCCCATTTGTGGAATGCTCTTTCCAAAGAGGCTCACCTGGTGCCTTCATTACATGTCTTTAGGTGCCAGGCAAAATATTCCTCTTCGCTCATGCCTTTGGCTAATTAAAAAATCTATGGCCTTTTAAACTCTGTGTGTGTGCAGGGGGTATTATTTTTATTTGTTACTATGATATACATTTTTGTTTTTTTATATTGTGAACCATCTTGTGATCCTTGGATGAAGGGCAGTACAGAAATTTAATAATAATAATAATAATAATAATAATAATAATAATAATAATAATAATAATAATAATAATTCTGAGCAGACATGTTTAAGGTTTCCATGTTAGTTTGTGTATTATTTTTGTTTTGGGAGAAAAATGCTTGGTGTCCTTGAAATTTCTGCATTTTGAGGAAATCTCACAGATTACAATCATATTCCCACCTTCATCTCCCTTTGAAATGCAATTGTTGTCATCTGCAAGATATAAATATGAGAGCAATTTGTAGCAAGATTTGGTTTTCATAAACGGTTTGAAACTACCTGTCGTGACACATAGGTGTTCCCGTGCATTAGATGGTTGCATTCAACTACATGGAAGGTTTTTTTAAAAATAAAATAAAATAAAAAAGCTGTTATAAGCACATTATTGAACTGTTGCTTTCCAGAAAAATGTCAACTTGATTAGCATTTCTTAAGGTGCCTGTGAATAATTCTGTCTATTGAAATTGATACAAGTAGTAATTGGCTGCCTGATTCCATGTCCACAGTGATTTAAGCAGTAGCTCACATGCTACTGCGCTTTGTAGTCTGATTCCATGCTTAAATAATGAGGTGTTTCTGTACCTTCCATCCTCAGAAATCCCCCCTTTATTCCCTTGGCCAGAAGTGGGTTCAGGACAAACAAAACGAAGCTTTTATTCACACACTGCATCATGAAGCAAATGAATCTGAGGACCAAACTAGGTGAGATGACAGGAAATCCATAATCAGATCTCCTGTGGTTTGCTTGTTTTTAAGGGAAGAACGCCTCAATTGTATCCAAGCTGCAGTACTGGGAGCAGGATGGGTGAATTCATTTACCACCCTCACTATATTGTTTTCCAAATCTGAATTGCCTCCCTTTCAGAGCTGCATTTATGTACTTGTTTCTGTCTTGTGCCCTTTGGTGCAAATAGCAGCTCTGGGGTGAATGTGTGTGTGTGTGTATTCATGCATGTTCAGATTTGAAAATGGCGGAAGGGCTAACTTGCCCAGTCCTCCCCCCTGGCAGCTCAGTGATGTGTCCACTTTCCATCTACATTTAGCCTTCTGCCCTTCAAAAACTGTGTGAGATCTGACCAGTCTTGTCCAGAGGCCAATCTAGATAGGATGACTTGGGAACTGGTGTTCTTCAAGCCGGTTCTTGACACAATCATACTTGCCCCGCATGATCAGAGTCGTAGCCTTGATCTGGGATTAATCCGATTGTCAGGTTGCTGCATTCCCTTTGCCCAATAATATTTGGTGCACCAACTTCATCCTTTGTTGGAATATCACATTCCTGACAACATGCACATGATATGTACAGGGGAGGGTGATGCCTAGTCGCCATAGATGGTGTAAGCATCAGTAGCCAGTTGGGTTGACTACTCTACAGGGAATGGAGGCAGGAGTGTGTTCTCTTATCCTTCACTGGGGAGGTCTTTTCACATGTCCCCTGGTCCTAGGATATATGGGGGCGAGAACCAAGATTTTCTCAGCTGAAGCACCTGGTCTTTGGAACTTCATGCTCTCCCAGCTTTCAGCAAGGTGATAAAATCCTTCCACTTTAAGAAGGCATTTGTTGCTCTACAAGGTTTTCTTATTTAAAAAAATCCAATTCAGTTTATACAATTTACATATCATTTCATGCTGCCAGGAGGAGTCCCAAAGCCATTTCCAGGGATAATAACCTACAAAAAGTAATATACAATAAAACTCAATTAAAACAAAACTAATATACTACAAGTGATCATCCACAAAAGTCACCTGACAATATAAAATAACCACCCTGTCCATGTAAGAATGAACTTCAGAAGTAGACAACCTAAAACCAGTGCTGTCCTATTTGGCATCTAATCATTTTGGTCAAAAGTTCTGTGAGAGCTCCTAGCTTTATATGACTTTGTTTAAAGAAAAGGATTAGACAATTGTGTGGAGCAAATCAATGGCAGTAAGCTAGTAAAGCTAGTTCAAAAGTAGCAAATGTCTGATTACTAGATGCCAACAACAGGGAAAGGTTATTTCCACCATGTCCTGCTTGTGAAGTAGCAGGGACCTTGTGGCTTGCTGCTGTTTGGCAATAAAATGCTATTCTAGACCATAAGACCATAAGTAGAGCCCTTCTGGATGAGCCAAATTATCTGGTCACCACAGTGGTCAACCAGGTGTCTATGGGAAGCCCACAAGAAAGACCTGATTGCAACAGGTCTTCATCCACTTGTGATTCCCAGCAATTGTTATTCAGAGGCATGCTGCCTCCAGCCAGATGGTTCTTTGGTTGGATAAAATAAGGCAGTTCTTCAGCTATGGCTAGCCTACACGTGCTCCAGTGTCTGTGAATCTTATGGGCCCCAAACAGACTATATCACATGTAGATCCCTCTTTCTGAAACACTTTCTGTTATGCTCAGCTATTAAAGGCAGCCTAATGGCAAAAATTCGACCACCCACTACTGTAAAATGACTGCTCCATGCAGGCATTGGCATTCCAGCCTTGCAAATCCTACTCCTTCATCTCTTAAATGCAGAGGCAATCTGTCTTCTTCCTGGGCCCCTTGACAGAATCGATGTTATATGTGATGTGCAACAATTTATGAAGCAACCATGAGCACCTGAGTCCACATCTGAGGAACATTTTGCAATTTCTCTGTGAAGGTAATATAGTGTTATATGACTTATGACATTTAACATGCATGGATTCCGCACACGGTTTATTCATAATAAGTAGCACCATTTCCCAGATTTTATGACTGAAGTTATTTGTGATGACTGACCAGTCATATTTCCTGGGCAGCAGTAATAAAAATATAACACTCCTACATACTTTGTGTAGAGCAGTCCCCATAAACAGGGTGGTTTTTTTTGTTTTTTTTTGCAGGCTGTTATCCTGCTCTCCCCCTCCCTAGTTCTCTTTAAATGTCAGACAGCTGATGGTTTTGGCTTGAAAATAATAGCCGAATGAAACCAGTCAAGAACAGCAGACAAAAGCAAGGGGGAGGGGAAGGAGAGGAGAGGAACGAAAGGGTTCAGGATGATGAATAGACAAAGTACACAACATGATGAGATCAGCTAGATTTCCAACACCTGCACACCAGCTTGTTCCACCTGTCTTCCTTAGACCATGCACGGATGTGGAACGAAAAGTCAAATATTAATTTGTTCCTCGTTGATGCTCCGGGCTGACAAAAGTGTTTTGGTTCCACCTGACTAACATCCAATATTTGAAAATGAATAAATTGCATCCTCTTTTGGCAAAGGGAAACATTAAATAACAGAAGGGCATGTTTATCACTGAATCTCTGCCTCTTCTTCCGGTGGGGTCCTGAATGATGAAAGGAGCTGTTGGATGATGTGCGCAGTATTGGGGTGGGGGAAGGAAGAGGGAATTAAGATCACAGCCAACATGTTTGAACATGAAAAAAGAGACAAATATGTTTCTGTGCCTAATTGACTTAGAACCATTTTATCTAGAGGGCTCTCTTTTGCCACTCAGACCCCAAGATCATATATGGGTGCCTTTCTGGGGGGTGGGGGTGTGGTTCTCACCAAAACAGATGGAGTGGATGGCTGTGAAAGAAAGGGACTTTTCAGTTGTGTAGCCCTGGTTGCTGAATACCCTCCCTAGAAAGCCTTGCCTGGCACTTAAAGGTTGGTTTTTTTAACACCAGGCAAAGACTTTCTATTTTCTCAAGCTTACCATGTTATAGGGCTTTGCAAATCTCTGGAACAACACTGTTTTCTCCCTTGGGGTTTTTATTTTGGTTTATTTTAATTCTGTCTTATATATGTTTCTAATTTTATATCCATGTTGTATTTTATAGGGCCATGTTGTATTTTATAGGGTATTTTATAGGGGGGGGGGTCTGTATACTGCACAGAAACACCTTTTTGTTAATGGGCAGCATGAAAAGAAAGAAGCAAATGCATTATTGCCCTAAGATTTAATTTTTTATGTTCCACAATTCTGGATTTTATCCTGCTTTTTCAAAGCTGTTTATTTAAAGGTTTAAATCATCTCCGGGACCTTAGAACAAAATCAGGGTGGTGCTATTTTGATGTAGAATTCCATCCCCAGCATTGCAGTTGTGAACAGTAATAAATAGGCTTCCCAATTTCCCCAAGCATTGAACCGAATCCTCTGTCGATTTCCTGGTCAGATAGCACAGCAGCTGTATATCTAAACCCATGTCATTTTGTAAAAGAGTCACAAGGGGGAACCATTGTCAACAGCATCAGGAGAAGATGATCTTAGATGGTGGCAGAACATGACCCTGAACCTGAACAGGGAAGTGGGTATCGCTGGATCAACTCTTCCTCACTTGAAGGCACCCAATCTTTGAACTGTCACAAAGATATGAAAGCTTGATAAAGAGTTTTCAGACCAACTCAGGCCTGTCAAATAATATTACCGGCTCAGCCTCAGGTGCTTTTGTTTTGCAAAAGCAGTATCAACAATCTGTGACTGAGTCCCAATGACATGAAGCGGATAACCCATCTCGGTTGAGTCCCTGAGCCCAGCTGGGACCCAACAGCAGTGTGTGGGTTGGCATGTCCATCCAGCCATTGTACTGTACAGTGCTGGTGGTCAGTGATGCAATCCCACTGATAGTACCTCACATAAGATCTCAGGAGTTTTTAGAGTGCTTGAAGTGATGCAAAGAGCGTGGAACAGGGATGGATGGATCCGTATATCTCCAGTCTGTATCTAATTGCATGCCTTTATTCATAAGTCCACACCATCTTGTTTTTGCATTAATCAGTGATTTTTAAAAACTTGTATTTAAGAACTTAATTCAACTAGAATTTTATCACAGAATATGTATTTTAAAACCTATTGCCGCTTGAGAGACACATTTCTAAACATTATATCCTAAAACACACATTTTCACAACACGTTTTAGTACAGGCCACTCCCCATTTATGCAGGGGTTACGTTGTGAGGCACCACACATTTATGTTAAATAGTGTATATTAGGAACACCATTGAAAAAGCCTACAAACAGCCTTGAAACCTCTGGAAACCCTTGAAAAACCCTTTTAAGAACCTGCAGCACTTACCAGATGCCAAATTGCGCCAAACACTCCCACAATCACTCCCTCCCAACCTCCTTGCTCCAACTCTGCATACCTAAATGGTCAGTTTAGGCCTGTGGGATTGCCAGGTGCTGTTTTAGCCACTCTTCTAGGGATGCTTTTGATCCTTCTCGTGCCACTTTTGGATTCACAGTGACGTGTGTTGTGCGGGCGCATGTGCCTTGAATCTTCATAAATGGGGAGTTGCCTATATCTGAGTCAAGAACTGTATCGCCTTGAGAGGAAAGGATGTAGCTCAGTGGAAGGCTATCTGTTCTGTATGCAGAAGGTTCCAGGCTCAATTCCTGGCATTTCCTAGTGGGGCTGGGAATGTCCCCATCCGAAACCTCAAAGAGCTACAACTAGTATTCAGTGTAGACCTAGATAGAGCAGTGGTGCTTCTGATTTGGGTCTCAGCTATACAGCTGAAAATATAATGTTTTAAGTGCATTATACAAATGTGACATAGATGGCGATTGTGAGTTTATGGTAAATTCAATATACTTTGTAAAACTTTTTTTAAAAAAGCATTTTCACAGTGTTTGTTTTTTTAAAAATGTGTGTCTACATTCCACCTTGGTGTAATGCTGTTTCCTATGCCTTTAAATTGTTCCTATTGCAAAATTTGGAGAAGTGTGAATTTCAAAGGATAATTATGTTCCAACCTGACTATTAGTTCAGGAGGTGCGAATTATCTCAGTTTGCTTTAAAATGTGAATAAATCAGAGTTATGTTCCAGCCCTAATCCAAGGACTAAGGGAAAGAAGCAGATTTTCAGGTACTTGTGCTCATCAGCGAGAACAAAGTTGTCCAGCATAGCCCTATATCCTAAGTAGGCATAGGCAGACAGCAAATCTGGAATGGAACGTGTTTCTAGGATGGGGATAGGTAAAGGGACCCCTGACCATTAGGTCCAGTCATGACTGACTCTGGGGTTGGGGCGCTCATCTCGCTTTATTGGCTGAGGGAGCCAGCGTACAGCTTCCGGGTCATGTGGCCAGCATGACTAAGCTGCTTCTGGCGAACCAGAGCAACGGCCAGAAATGCCGTTTACCTTCCCAACGGAGTGGTACCTATTTATCTACTTGCACTTTGACATGCTTTCGAACTGCTAGGTTGGAAGGAGAGGATGGGGATACTGTTGTTGACAGAGAGTTATCATAGAGTATCATAGTTGTAGAGTTGGAAGGGACCCCAAGAGTCATCTAGTCCAACCCCCTGCAATGCAGGAATCTTTCGTCCAACATGGGACTTGAACCCGCAACCTTGAGATTAAGAGTCTCGTGCTCTACCGACTGAGCTACAATTCTTCTGAGAGGGATGCACTGCCCACCTGACCAGATCCATGCTGCAGTGTGTCTGTCGGTATTTGAGCGCTGTTTAAAATGCTTTCCTGCCACTGCTGTGAACTGTGTGCTGTCCCATTCCAAAAGGATATACATGTGCAAATGTTTAACTAGAAGGTGCACTGACACTCTGCCTCTGCTGTTTCTTCTGCGCTGGCTTTTAGAAACTTCACTGAGAAGCTGTGACACTGTGCTGGACTAGGGGGAGATTGGCCAAGCATTTTGCATATACCTTCCCTAATCACATTAGCGCAGAGTCATCGAGTATGACATCCTCCTTGCATTTTTCATCCACTGCCTCGGTGGTGAGAGGTATGAGCCCTCAACACCTTTAAATTACGGCTCCAAGCTATTTGCATATAATTCTACAATATTTATTAGTCACATTCAACCCTGGAAGGAGCCCCCGTTTGTGCATAAAACATTCTCCGTTTTATGCCAAAGTGAGACCTCAGTTTGTGATCCATCATAATGACATTTAGTTGTATAAAAGATGGCCTTCCACTAGGGGTACACGAGACACAAATAAAACCAGGAGATTACCAGGATTGTAGGTGATACATCAAAGAGTGTTGGTGTTTTACATATTAAATCAGTACCAAGCAGCATGGATTGTTCCCAAGTTCAAATGCACTTCATCGGAATCAATTTCTTTTCTTCCCTTTTTTTTGTAGAAGAGCTGGGAGGGAGTAATACATCTCTGTCAGGAGGGAAGCTATTTATAGGTTCCTAAATCAGATTATTCTGAGGTTGGTGACTTTTACATAGTCAATTAACTCTTTCTGACATGCCACATTCAAGGTTTGTGTAACACATATTCCTACATTTAACTGAAATTAAATCTGGACAAGTCAGAAGTGCTATTGGTCAACACACGTAGAGGTCTTGGGATATGATGTTAGACTTTTCTGGACTGAGTTGCCCCCCCCCCCCCAAGATCCGGTTTTTAGCTTGGGAGTACTCCTTGCTACTAAGGACTTACTTGTCTGTGCACCAGCTGATGATGCACCAGCTCTGCTCATTTCTGGTACTGTCAGAGCTGACTGTGGTCCTACCTGCAATAAAAGGTAAAGGTACCCCTGACCGTTAGGTCCACTCAAGGACGACTCTGGGGTTGCGCATTCATCTTGCTCCATAGGCCGAGGAAGAGAACCAGAGCAGTGCATGGAAACGCCATTTACCTTCCCACCAGAGCGGTACCTAATTATCTACTTGCACTTTGACATGCTTTCAAACTGCTAGGTTGGAAGGAGCTGGGACTGAGCAACGGGAGCTCACCCCGTCACGGGGATTCAAACCGCCGACCTTCTGATTGGCAAGCCCTAGGCGCTGTGGTTTAGAATCCGTCCTACCTGCAATAGTTGCATCTTAATTGGATTTCATGGGACTGTCCCTGGAAACCACTTTGGAACATCAATTGGTGCAGAATACTGCTGTTAAAATTTTGATTGAAGCCATATGCTGTGACCATGTGACCCTCTTATTGTACTGGCTGAACTAGCTGCTAGTTTGAGTGCAATTCAGGGCACGGGTTATAATCTTTAAAGAGCTAAACAGTCCTGGGACCAAGATACTTGAATTCATGGAGGTTAAGGCAATCAGCAGCTACTGGCCACAATGACTATGGTTTATCTCCATTGTCAGAGACAGAATGCCTCTGAATACCAGTTGCTGGAAATCAGAAGTGAGGAGAGCATTGTTGTACTCATGTCCTGCTTGTGGGATTACTGTAGGCAACTGGTTGGCAAGTGTGAAAACAAGATACAGGACTAGGGGATACTTTGGCCTGATCCAGGAAGGCTCTAAAGCTCATGTTCTTATTCCCTTTCCTTCTGAGTTCAAGCTGGTGACTAGGCACGAGAGGCCTTTCCCTGACGCAGCTTCTTATATGTAGAACTCCCTGCCCAAGGCATTTAGCTTATCTTCCTCTTTATTTGTGCTCTGCCAGAATTTGAAGACTTTTCTGTTTAAACAATAAATAAGACAATGGAAACCTTTGGTTCAATTGTATTCTTAGCTCTGTCCCCTGGGGCCCAGTTTTAGTAGCTCTTTTAGTCTTGAATTGTGTTGGTATTTATCCAGCTGTTTTAATAATGCCTTCTAGTATTTCGCTAGCCACTCCTTTCAGAGGGGAAAAGCAGGGCATTTTTGTACAAATAAATATATCAACTTACATAGTTAACATTAAAAAAAAAAATCAAATGTAAGTTGCTGTGAAATTGAGAAATGCGCATAAACATTAGTATTCCAAAATGACAAAATGGGTATTATTAAATGTGTGCTGATTTAGAAGAAGGATGTGTTTGGAAATTATTTGCTTTCATTTCTTCTCCCCTCTCCTTTTAAAACTCCTCTATAAAGGGAGTCAATAGCTCTGCTCCCAACCTTTACTCACAAAGGCAGAATCTGTGTTGGGATTTCATATTCATACATGTTGCAGGATTCCATGTCACAGTTGCCACAGCAACTGTAACTTGGACACATGGCATATATAGGCAGGCAGGTTCTCTGGCAGCACTGCAAGACAAGAGGCTTCTAAAAGAGGGATTCTGCAGGGCTATTTATTTACTTTTTATGGCCTACAGCAATGTGACTTGGAGCACAATGCAGAATTTTCACTGGCTTCAGTACAACCACCCACCCTTAAAGTTGGGCACATGCATAATTCCTGGCTTTGACACCGAGCTGGTGCAATTTTTACACCTACTGTATCCTGCTACTTTGGATTGTTTCAAGTGTTGCCACATGCTGATCCCCTCCATATGTTCACTGGCCCTTCCAGTAGAAAGCTCGATGGCATCATTAAGAAGGGACAGCTTTGTTTGTGAGTTAGTTGTAGCTAAGCACTTTAAAAACTTGGACGTGTCTCAGCTCTGCAAATAGTATGGTCCACTTTCTCCTTTCTCATCCGAGAGGAAACAAGCAATGTGCCTATAATGTGAAGCTTATTCAGTTAAAGGCTTTTGGGGTCAAGGACAAAATGCAAACATAGCCTAGAATTGCCGGGACCTGTTGCATCAGCCAGTAGAGTGTTGGGCCTCTTGATGCTTAGAGTGTTGGACTACGACCTGGGCCTCAGTGCTTAGGGTGTTGGACTAGGACCTGGGAAACTGGGGTTCAAATCCCAACTTGGCATGAGGCTCACTGGGTGACCTTGGGCCAGTCACTGCCTCTCAGCCTAACCTACCTCACAGGGTTGTTGTGAGGATTAAACTAGGGAAGAGACACCTTGGAGCACCTGTTTGGTTCTGGCAAATGGGGAAAGAGAGAACAATCAGTGTAACTGGTGAAATGGACATAGAGACTACAAACACAGTTAGATGGGTACTTCCACCACCCCACCAAATCCTACAACCACAAGTTGCCATGTAGATGGTGCAGCAGACTTGGAGTTTGTACCCCAGGAGTATAATGTAATTAACCTGCAGACAACTCTCCTAAATATTCAGGACAGAGAACACTTTGGCCACTAGACATGGTAGTCGGAGAGAAAAGCCACCCTCACATCAAATAATTTTAGAATTTTGTTCTTTTCCAAGGGGTGGGAGGAGATACCAAGATTTGAAATTAAATTCATTGCTTAAAATTTGTGGTTTGGAGCTCACAACCAGGGAGATGGAGATGGCAGTGGAGCCTCTGGGGTTCATGGAAAGAGGACAACTTCAGTCTTCCTAATGGTAGGGTCAACTAAGACAGTGAAGTGCTCCTAGGATTTGGAGCTTTGCCACTTACCAGGTAGGCTATTGTCTCCCCTAAACTGGAATGATTTTTACTGGACTGGCTCTTGCTCAGCAACTTCCTATGGCTCAGTACAGGCAAAATGACATAGTTGTGCCTTCCCAAGTCTTCACACATGATAACTATTATTGCTGTATATGCACATTATCATTGAATTATGCTGAACACAAGACTCACAACCCCAACATTTCCCACACTTAAGCATCTTGAAATCTCAGGCACGACGCTGATGAAATATAACTTCCCCTGCTGTACCTAAACATATCTTTATTATTGTAATAACTGTTGAAGTTGAGCCTGTGAGGTGGAACTGCCTTACAGTAAACATGTACATAAATTACAAAGGTTTTAGGCTGTTGTAATAGTTTTGCTGGAAACCCAAATGCATCAAACATGAGTTTCTGCATTAGATAAAAGAAGATTGGTAGGAAATCTGCTTAGTCACATTAGAATATATGAGAATTAGGATTGTGCTAGTCTAAACATGTCACAGTCTGTCTGGTTAAAGCCCACTCTGTTTGTTTGGGGATTTTGCATATTTAAGGCTTTTGCATTCTGTGCCTTGATGCATCCTTTGAACTGGCACAGGCGCAAGCATGCCACATTTTAATAATATATCTGCAAGAGGAAGAGTGTTCATAGCAGTTTCAGTTTCTGGGCTTTGCAAGTATATTGTGGCAAATGTACAATTGCCAGTGGGTGGTCTTGTATCTGAGAGTTTTATCAACACAATACCACCACCTCACAACACACAAACACACACCCCATATGTGGGTGGCTTCATTCCACAAACTGGCAATGTGTTTAGCGTGCAAAGTGCTCTCAGCTTGTCCTCTTGGTGATGGGTTCAGATCCTCTTTCCTCTATGCCACATGTCTGCATGTTGAAGAAGGTGGCATAGCTCCCTAGTCGAGAGCATGTGTCGCATGCAGAAGATCACAGGGTCAAACTCTAGTTGAAGGACCTCGGGTCGCAGGTGGTGTGAAAGGCCTGAGTGCCTGGAGAGCTGCCGCCAATCACATGAAGCAGGACAGGGCTAGATGGACTAATGGTATAAAGCAGCTCCCTCTGTTCATAACATTGCAGCTCATTGTAAATCTTGCCATGGAGCTTGAATGGTGGAAAACAATTCCGTTTGCCATGATTACAGCTCAATCTGTGTAGACAGGAAAAATTGTCTGACAAAGAGCAGAGTGATCAGCAGAATTTCCCCTTACCTAGAGACTTCATCACGATAATGTTCAGGATGAAGTTTTTATAACTACAAAGGGAGCGATTGAACAAGAGCTCATGTTTCTCTAAATGAAGGCAGCTTAATGACGTTTCTGCTCTCTTTCTTTTCTGTTTAATTCATGTTTTGAAAATAATTTTATCTATCATCGGTTTGCGTGCAGACTCTGCAGCATGGCCAGAGATTTCAGTTGTAGGCTACAATTCTAACCGCACTTACCTGGACCTTTGAATTCAGTAGGACTTACTTTTGAGTAAACTCACATAGGCTTGTGCTCTAAATCGATAAGCAAGGAGGTTATGGAACTGAGTAAAACATTCCTAATCAAGCTATAAACTAAAATGATAATTATGTGAAGCCAACCTAAAACAAGCAAACTAAGAAAAGGCAGTCCTCCCACCCTTTCAAATGTGAGAACTTGGATACAAGTCAAGTTTTCTGACCTGTATCTTGAAACACATACACCTGGTTCATTTTAATGGAAAACTGTGTGAAATGTAGTATATAATACAATTGTGGCTGAATTTTAAACTTGGAGCAATGTAAGGATGCTAAAATATCCCATACTCATATTAAATGGGGAACAAGCATCCACTGAATCCACACTAGCAGAACAGTTGTTGTATCTAGAGCATGCTCAGTCCAGGAAGGGGGAAATGCCGATTCACAGGGAGCTCTCCAAGGTTCTGAGCTGGCTCCCTCAACTTTAAACCTTGTGATTATCAGGAATGTTCACTAACCACAAGAATTGACTTGGACTCAGCTCTGCTGTTCTGGAAAACAGCAAGATTTGGCCTGAATCTCTTCCAAGAATGTTTGAATTGGCTCTGATTCCGGAATCAGAAAAAGAAAGCTTCATGCCTGCTCCGTTCACTATGATGGGGAAATAAAAGATGGTGCAACCTTTCACCCCTTTTTGACATTGCTCTTTTCTTTTCTTTTCTTTTCTTTTCTTACAAGAGCAGCCTTTTCAGTTTTGGGATGGGTGAAAATGGGTTCGCTTAATCTTCCCTAGTGAGGTCAAAGTGCTTTTGGGCTAGGAACCTTTGAAGTTGATTTTTCGGGGGAAATAAATAAAAGTGATTTGCTTTCCTCTTTGTGGGCAGTGATTTTATTATGAAAATGGCATACTTTCTTAGGAGCAGCTTTATGGTGTTGCTAGCGAAATTTCAGAAGCATCGGAGCAGGGAATAAGGTGTTATGATGAATGACAAAACCAAAAACCAAAACCAAAACAAGCCTCAAACTTGTAACACTATAAATCACAGAAACAAAGTGCAAAGCTGATTTGACAGGAGCAGGTATATGGTCATGTTGCAAGGGCCAGAAGGATTGGAATGTCCAGCACCAGTAGCAGAATTAGCAAAGAGCACAGAGTAATCAAGAACCAGGTGATACATTCCTTCAGCATCCTTTCCCCGGAGCCCTGTGATTGGAGGATGCTGCTAGATTAATTCCTTCTGACTAGAATGTAAACCTGTCATTTTTATTTTAAAAAACTATCTCTCTCCCCAGTCTGACATTTCGCTTATATGGCAAGCTTGGGGAGAACTGTTAGAGTTTTCTCACAACCCCTATCTGCAGCACTTTTAAGCGCCTGAATTTCTAAAACATTTTGAAGGTTTCTACTTCAGTTCTGGGTGCTTTGATCCTGCTTTGGATTGAACAAGCCCCAAATTTGCCTGAAGTGACCCACTTTGGTTCTGGAGTCAGGATCCATATTTCTTTCTTTCTTTCTTTTTTTTTTTTGCATACTGTAATGGGAATTGGGGTTGCTTGTGTGTAAACCTCCAAACTGCTCCAAACTGCTTGGGGTGGTTGCGCCTTTCCCAGGCTGAGCAGCCCCTTGGCACGGCTGCTTCAGTCGCTGGCAGAATCCGTCAGTGGGCGTTTCCTAAACTTCTTCCGACATAAGAATTCCTTAACGGACAGCCTCCTCCTCGCCTCTCTGCGCGGAACCCTTCTGCGCAGAGTGGGCGAGCCAAGCGGTGGTCCTCCACTCTCCTCACTGACCTCACTGGAAGAGTCTCGGAGCCTCCCCTCCAAAGTGCTCTCTGCCTCTCCTTTCTTCCTGGTGTCACCTTTACTTCCTTCCCCAGCGGAAGTTCTCTCTCTTCCTTTACTGGTGCCTTCTCTGGCATCATTGGGGAGCCTAACCTCTCCACTCAGCTCCGATGTCAGTTCCCTGACACATACCTTTAGTGATTATCCATGATTTGACTGTGGTTACATGGCAAGTACCTGGTATGACTATCCTTACTGTGACTCCCCCTAAAGTGCTATTCCCCCTAAAGTGATGCTATTCTTCCCCTCAAATAAGTCCTGGGCCCATGCAAAACAACACAGCAGTCCTCACACTTAGACAAACGGAAAGAATTGGGAGGAGCTCTGCATGGACCAGTAGCCTGACTGTGATATGGGCCAACCAGCTGTTTTAACCCACCTCCTCTTGGCAGTCCATCTGTGCAGTCTATATCTTCCATTTCTCCTGATAAGACAGCCCTGCCAGGTAGGATCCCAGCGGTGTGTAGAAGTGATGGCACGTAGGCTTTCCCCTGCAGCCACCCACATCTAATTTGTGGCTACTGGGGACAAGAATGAGGTGCCAGAAAACCATGGGGTACAGCCAGAGGGGTAGCCCCTTTAATGTGTGATGCGCCTTCATGCAATGCATTTTGAATGTACATAGGTATGAAGCATATCTTTGAAACGATGTGTGTGGGGCTAGTGGTGGCAATCCCAGTCACTGTTCTACTCATTTATCCCCTCCAAATTCAGAACAACCAAGTAGGTCCAGCGTACTATAGTGGAGAGAAATTATTTAGGCCAGGAAGCTACAGAACTCCACAGAGTATAAATTCTGTGTGTTGGAACTCCATTATTCTGGAATATTTAACTTGATTAAAACTCCAGTTACTTAATTCAGTTCTAATTAAAACTGTAACTCGTTCACACTGTCACAAGATTTACAAGGCAAATGTCTATGTGCATTTTAGCAATTTAGATAACATGATTTTGCATTTCTTTCATTAGGCCTGCATTTATTGTGTGAAACACAGAAAATGATACCAGCACTGAGTATTTCTAGCTGGTTTTATAGCTCAGTCATCACTTTTCAGGAAGGAACAGTTTAAATTAGTGGTAATCAATAGCAAACATTTTTTTAAAAAATGAAGATTGAAGAGATCATTTATTCAGGTGTTTCTTTTTTTAAAAAAAGCTTTTTGATATATAAGCAATACATTCTAAGGTATGAGTAGCCATTGCATTTTTCTTTTATATTTCTGGCTGGCTTAGCTGCAGTGTTCCTTTTATTGTTATGTCCTAATTTTATCCTTGCTCATTTTAAGAGTTAGATGGCAATGTTGACCTCAAATGATCCTTGGCAGAGGGCTTTTGAAACAACTTGGAGCAAAGAAGTAATATCCTTAAATAGACAATTTGTAAAAATTCCACATCTGAAATTGAACAACTGAACTGAGTGCTCCAATATATTTGATTGTAGATGAATAATTCAAATCCTTTCTGATTTTTTTTAAAAGGAAAAACCCAAGATGAGCTGCAGCTACTACTGCTTGTGCCAAGAAATTTCTAGTTGGTGAGTAAGAAATCGACATTCTTGATCCTCAGGTTGGTAGCAACTGATATAATGAGAGGATAATTGCAGATACCAAGCTAGAGAGTGATGACTATCTTAGGTTAAGGACTTGGGTGTGGAGTGCCACTGGAGAAGCCCAGGTGTAGTTGTGGCCATCCTCTGCATAAACTGTAGCAAGTGTTTTGAAGAGGACAGCAGAGAAACTGGAAGAGGGAACTGAACAGCAGAGGGAGCCAAATAAACATAGCCTGGAGACAGCGGAGAAGGCATTGCACTGCCAATTACTTGTCTTTGTAGGATATACAGAAGCAAGAGTACAACAAAGATCTACCTCATGAGCCCTGAGAACTCTAGTGATAGGATCAAGGCTGAAGGCATTAGTCTGGATCACTGCATCTATAGTTTAGCCCAGCAAAGTAACTAGAATGATAAAGGACTATATATGCTTTTGCAAAATGAGTATCACAACAACTTGTAGTGAATTCTTCATGCCTTATCTTTCCAGGCTTCTACTTGAAGTGGTGGTGGTGGTGGTGTGTGTGAGTGTGTGTGTGTGTGTGTGTGTGAGAGAGAGAGAGAGAGAGAGAGAGAGAATGGATATGGAGATAATGAACATACATCCCCCCATACCATTTTTGCACACTTCATTGCATGAAATAGGTGCACCAGTCTCTGTGGCATGCAGAACATAGCCACATTTTTTCCTTGTCTGGAACTGGCCTGTCACTAAAGGAATTCAAACTCTCTTATGAGTACAACCATCTTGACTAGGAGAGCAGGGCCATGCTCTCACCATTGCATGCCTGATGGCCCAGCTTGTCCATTGCCCACAACTTGGGGCACGCGGTTTGAAGTGGGGATCCTCCTGAAGGGGATTCCCTGTGCAATTTAGAACTCTGTACAATCAAGGTTCTAGATCAGATGGGCACCTACCCATGAACAGAAGTCTCCAGATCTTATCCCCAATGTGTGGACAGGAGTGAAGTTGAGCTGTCAGGGATGTGGCAGCGCATCAGTCCCAGTGGGTGTGACCCCATCCTCCTGGTCCATGTGATTATTTCTTACAGTTTTTGAGCAATGCAATTAAGGTAACATGCTGACAAAAATTAAAAGGGAACATCAGAACAGGAAATGGAGCTATAGTTTGAAGTGTTTTGCCCATATAACATGGTTAATACAAATGTACTTCCGTCATGCTTAAAGAGTGATTTTTCTTAGTGTCATTTGATAGAAATGGACTAAAAATAGGAAGGGCAATGTTTCTTAATACCTGTGTATGTCTCCCCTGCCTCTAAAGGTGGGGAATCCAACCATTCAGATCCAAAAACAAGAGTAAAAAGAAATGGGAATTGTGCAGTTTGAATAGGAGAAGAGGGGAGTTAACTAAATTGAAATTCCACCTTTCAAGGGCTATAACAGCTGGTCTATGGAGATTTATGCAATATTGGGGGGTTTGCTGTCTGTTGAAGGAGTGCCTGTTTGCTTCTGTGATGTCCTGGTAATATATTGGTGAATCAACCAAGTATTACAAAGACACCATAAATCTCCAGAAATCTTTGTCAAAGAAAAGAAAACAATTTAATGATGTCCCTGGAAATTCTCACTGCTTAGAAATAGAGTGCATACAAACATATAGCAATTAATTGTCCTAACTTTACAGCAATAATCAAAATGAAATGTGAGAACCAAACTTGCGTTTCTGAGTAGCATTTAGGTTTAAACAATGGCAGATGTTTGAGTATTGCTTCTAAGTTTCAGAGGAAACATGCAGTGCTGGCATAGGATACTCACTGAGTCTACAATGAAGCTAAATATCAATCAAATCCACACATCAACCTCAGCGATTTAGCAAGAATCATATGAGCCTGTGTTCTAAGTAAATGTCTTTGTATTCTGAGAATATTAATTACTGGGTAACCATATAGCATAGCTATAATTAAATAAATAAAAATGTCCAGAGGTTAAGCTGTAGTCAGTGGATTTAAAGCTTCAATAAGTAACACAGCCATTTTGTTCAAAATAATGATCCTGAGGTGCAAACATTCCACTTACTTATTCGAAAGGCAAGTTCTCCTCAATTAAAAAAAAAGTCAGATAGAAGGACTATCTGAATGCAACATGTTGAGCATACGTTTTAAAACCAGAATTACTATGGAGCTTGTATCTTGTTCTTTTGGAAGTGCTGAATTCTGCTCCCCGCCCACCTGTATAGTGGTGTTTGTTTTAAGTGAAAGCAAAGCCCTCTTCTGAAAGGGAATCATCTGCATGTCCCTGTCCTGTCACAGTCCCTGGCAAAGTGATGGGCATATTCCTTCACATCTCCCCCCCCCCCCCATTTCTGGATGAAGGTGCCAAAATCCATCAATAATTGAAAGTGCTGACATGATGATACATTGCAGCAGAGCCTCAGGAGACATTATGATGCATTTCCTCATCGTGGTAAAGAAACACTGTGAAATTAATGTAGATATAATTTGATATTTAAATAAATGATGGAAGTGATTATAAGCTTATACTATGGAGAATTCCATTTTGAAACATGAATAAAACATAGTCTGGACTCATTTCCTCCCAAGTTCCATAATGCCCCAGCTCATAGTATATGCCACCTGGTATATGTTGAGGATAAAATAAGGTGTTTTAGTTACATGCAATTAATACCTGTTAATATTTTAATAGCTTATTATGCTCCAGGTGAGGCATTATCGTGAATTTAGAATGTGTGTCTGAACGTTGCAGATCTTTGCACATTTTTCACAACCTATGTAAAAAGTACTGTCAGCATCAAATCCTACAAATAGGCAGTGATTTGATACAAAGGCTGCACCCTTACATACTTACCGTATCTATACATATTTACCCAGGAGTAAATCCCATGGAGTTCTATGGGACTTACCTCTTTTTAGGCAAGTGGAAGGTTGCACTCCATATGTGTTAAACAGTTTGCTGCAGTGCTAATGTTCCGTTTGTTTCATTTTTATTATATCTTTGACAAAATGGTTTTTATTTATTTATTGTTTTTAACTGAGTGCAAGACCTTTAGCAAATTGTAACTATGTCCTGAATCAGTGTATGTATTTATAGATCTACTATATTACTATGCTGCACAGCTATGGAAAGTTCTTGAGCAGTTTACAGTAAAGGTTAAAACCCATAAAGTATACAACTAAAACAAAGGCATAAAATCCAAAAGAGAGTAAAAACTGCAGCAGGATAACAACAGAAAAAGGGATCAAGGATAGTACAGAAGCGTTGAAAGCACTAAGCATGTCCTTTTGGAGGACCACAAACAATTAACTGCATGTGTGAAAGTCACTGGAGACAAAGATAATCTGTCTAAAGTTCCCTACATGTGCTCAGGGTTAAGCTCCAGGTTCCTGATGTGGGTAGGATTTGGCAATCTAGTTCAGGGGTTTGAGACAGTGGTAGGTGTGACTAAAAGGGAACCCCCCCTCTCTTGCACAAACACAGAGGCATACAGCCCCCTCTTCAGCTGATCCCTAGAGATCAGCTGAGAACAGGGGGGCTATTGTTAGGAAATAACTGGTGAATACCAATTAATGTGTGTGTGTGTGTGTGTGTGTGAAACTACAAAGGAAAATGGCTGCCTGCCTG
Source organism: Podarcis muralis (assembly GCF_964188315.1). Lineage (NCBI taxonomy): Eukaryota > Metazoa > Chordata > Lepidosauria > Squamata > Lacertidae > Podarcis > Podarcis muralis. The sequence goes on along the minus strand of NC_135663.1, from coordinate 43,936,732 downwards.
AATTTTTAAATACAAATCTAATTCCCCTTACATTTGACGATCTATACAATTTGCATATTTGGGAATGGGTATGAAAAAATGGGCATGAGTCGGCCCTGAAGGGGAAGAGGAATGACCTTTTTCTTGGACAATTCAAAGGATCTTATGTTTTCTCCCAACATTTGAGCAATGCATTGTGCTTTCAAGGGTTGTGAGTAAACAGTTGAGTAATTATTGCATTGTTATTAAATGCTCTTTCATGTGGAATGCTTGGTAGTGGAGAATACCAGTCACAACAATGCAGATACTCAATGTCTTGCAAAACCAGACACTGGGCATCTCTTGCCAAGTAATATTTCCAAGCGTTATTTTTATTGCAGTTCAGCCCGTGAGTTGATCCATAAATGATTACAGAGTACACTTTCAGATCTATTTCTGGATTCAGAATCTTTGGTTTAAACATGTATTAATGGTGGGTGTAAATACAAATTGTGTAGGAGTTGAGATCAGGCGACAATCCGTTTGGGAATGTTTGTGCCTCCCTGTTTGGAAGTTTATTTGTTTACAAAGCAACAGAAATTAAAATAATATGCTGCAGAAAATATTGGCTGGGCAAAATGACAACAGCACAGGCGTTATAATTATTATAGCAGCTCACATGCATACCTCAAATTAAGCAATATTGGCTTTGTAGCAATCAGTTTCTGGTTGAATCCTAGCTATATTCTAAATACTTTTGTCTTCTTTGAAAATGATTTTTTAAAACCTACTGTGACATATTTGGATAGCTTCTGGTTACTAAGCCCAAATGTTGAATATTCAGGGAAAGAACAAGCAGGTCATACATAAAGTGGCTCCGCTGAAGATGCCCTTGATTTCTGTCCTGTATCTGCAATGAAGACATGATTTTGGTTATTTGAAATGTTGATGTTTTGATCTCTTTCCAATGTAATAGCAACCTTGTGGCTGAGATGAATAGTCCATCTTGTTGACAGCCGAGGTGGTTTAAAACAAAACAAAGGTATATTTATTTGTTTGCAGCTATCTTGTAATGAGATCCTCATGAAATCTGCTCTAGTAAAATATCTATGTATGTCGTTCCCCAGCTCCCATGTCAATGGCAGCCTGAATATTGGGGCTTCCCAAGTATTCCAACTCTAACAACTTCAGGTTGTTTAAAGGAAGAGCATGCTAGTGGATAGGTAGGGTTGCTGTTAGTGATGGGATGCACTCTACCTCACTTTGGGGACGCAGGTGGTGCTGTGGGTTAAACCACAGAGCCTAGGGCTTGCTGATCAGAAGGTTGGCGGTTTGAATCCGCGCAACAGGGTGAGCTCCCGTTGCTTTGTCCCAGCTCCTGCCCACCTAGCAGTTCGAAAGCACATTTCTGTGTGCTGCTATGGTTCACCAGAAGTGGTTTAGTCATGCTGGCCACATGACCCAGAAGCTGTGGACAAACGCCATCTCCCTCAGCCTATAGAGCGAAATGAGCTCAGCAACCCAGAGTTGTCCGCGACTGGACCTATTGGTCAGGGGTACCTTTACCTTTGACCTACCCCACTTCAAGCACTGCCTTAAGCAGGGGCTGCCAACCATTTTGGACTACCTACTGGACACATTTTGAATTTTGAGAGAGTGTTGGGGGTGCCAGTCACAATATTGCTGCCACGGTGGTGGCCTTTGCTCTGATATAGTTGCCTAATGTAGCATTCCAAGGTATCACTATTCATATTGCAAGGGATGTTGAAGTTGGCAATTTCCATACCATTAAACCAACTGATATTTTCACCGCAGATTCCAAATGCTGTACAGAGAAGAAATACCAGCACAGCAAAGAAAATAGTTGCCATTTCCATCTCTGTGTAGGGGGAGCCCATGGCCGTCTTTCTGGTGATCTGTTGATAAAAGGAGAATCAAAACATTTATGAATAAGTATTATGTTAGTTCAGGAGAGCATCCATTATCTGAAACTAGTTTCATTCAAATTCCTAACTGCCAGAACCAATCTTTTGGAGCACCTCTCCCAATATGAAATCATCATTAAATCTTCACCCTTTTCTAGGTGCCTCCCTGAGGAAGGCTTTTCAATTGTGTCTCCCCACTTGTGGAATGCTTTCCCCGGTGAAGTCTGCCTGGTGTCATCATTAACATCCTTTTGTAACCAGGTCAAAAAATGTATCTTTTCTCCCTGACATTTGCTGGCTTATGATGGTTTTGCTGTCTGTTGATGATGTTTCTGCTGAAGTTTTGGGTGCTATGTGTTTTATAGATCACTAGCAGCCTTATACTCAGTGTTACTCAGGAATTCCTAAAAAGCAAATGATCACTGCAAGTTTTGAAATCAGTACAGTCTGAAAGTTTGAATCCAGCATATTGATTTTAAACGGTGTCCATTTGTTTCCAAAGACAGAGAAAACCTGCTCCTTGATCTCAGGAACCTTCATGCAAAATGTGGTTAGTATAGCTTAAGAGGTGTCTGAATGCATAGCAAATAAGACAAACAACTTAAAAAATATATAGTCGTTTGTTCAGTTTTAATCACAATATGTTGTTCTTTTTTCTGATATTTTTATATTTTTTGTAAACTGCTTGGAGATTCCTTATGTGTCAAGTAATTCACAATCTGAAAAAATACTGCTGCAGCTAAGAATAAGGTAAAGTAGTTACATAGCAATGCAAACCAGCATGCAAGGCAATCACTGTCCATTTGTTTTGCTGAAATCCCTTTTCTACTGAGAGGTAGATGCAATGATAAGAGGAGAGTATGTGCTTGTGCTATATGTTTTGTTTTATTTTGCTTTGCTTTTGCCTGCCCCCCCACTTTTAGAAGGTGTCTTTTAATTGCTTTGTGTCATCAGATGCTGTTTTTGTCAATGTAATTTGGTTCACATGTTCTCAGCCTGTGGCAAGCTATGGCATGAAGTGCCAGAGTTTGATTTGCAGGAAATTGGTGTGAGCAGTCCTGTCTTGTTACAGGAGGTTGGAACACTTGGCCTTTTGTGGTCTCACCCTGTTGTAAGATTCTATGCATTGTCTCCACCCCCATCATTTTGCCTGGAAACTGAGGTCCAGCTCCGAGGGCCTTCTGGCAGTTCCTCACTGTGAGAAGCAAAGTTACAGTGAACCAGGCAGAGAGCCTTCTCAATAGTGGTGCCTGCCCTGTTAAACACCCTCCCATCAGATGTCAAAGAAATAAACAACTATCTAACGTTTAGAAGACATCTGAAGGAAGTCTTGTTTAGGGAAGTTTTTAATGTATGATGTTTAAATGTATTTTAATCTTTTGTTGGAAGAGTGGCTGGGGAAACCCAGCCAGATGGGTAGGGTATAAATATTATTATTATTATTATTATTATTATTATTATTATTATTATGAGTGACATTTGCAAGATTTGTCTTTCCTACCTCAGAAATACCATCAACTTGCGGTGGTCACTTCAGATACAATATAAACACGATAGACTGAAAGTTCTGGGGAAGCCACATTTCAGTGCATTCCTAAGCCCTTCCTTGTAGCCCTAATAGTGGTGAATCAGAAAGAGAAAAGATGGATGGGGGAGACTGCCCTCCCTTGCTCCATCCCCTTTCTGCTGCCAGAAGAGGAAGTCAGGCCTGGATTGAAAAGGGGATTTGGAGGGAGGCATAGGAACAATGTGTTTGTATATATTGCTGTACACCACCTTGATATATTACGTGAGATGGTGTCATATAAGCATTTTTTAAAATATAAATAATATCAATACCAAAAAAAACCATGTGTTCAACTAGCCCAGTATTCTGACACTGACTTGCAGTGTTTTCCAGGGTTTCAGGAAGGAGTCATTCCCAAACCTATTTGGAAACCCTGGGAATTGAACCCGGGATTATTGATAAATCTGATAGGCTGGGGTTTGCAGAATTGAAGTTTAGCAAATGGTTGCTCACTTTTTGGTCAGAATTGCAGACGTAGTATATATATATGTGTGTGTGTGTGTGTGACCTGTCAGATGACATAGCTATAATTAGGTGGCACAGCTATAAAAGAGACCCCCCCCCTCAGGAGACCAATTCCAGGATATTTAGTGCAAACACACCCATGTAACTAAAACGATAAGGACAAAATGAACAGGAGCCAGTTATAACTAATAACAGACAAACAGCTCAGCAGAATAAAAATAGGCAACCCAGGTCTTTGAGGCTAAGGCTAAAATTGGGAGGTAGTTTCAGAGTCTGGGTGCAGTCACTGAAAATACCCTTCTCTTGTTCCCCACCAATAGCCATTCAGAGGTTGTTACTGGGATCCAGGGGAGACTGGAACAGAAAATAAATGGAAGCTGTACCAGAAAGCTGGGGTTCAAGTAGAAGTGTTGGATAATCTGTATCCAAGCTGTGGTGTAGACTGTACTTGGAAAAAATAATTTGTTTTAACAATGTTCAATGAATTAGTTCAAAAATCTCTGAACTACACCTGAAAGTTGTTCCCATAATTGCGGCCAGGTGAATTGAACATGAATGAAGTTTAGGGGGGGGGGTAGAACTTTGAATGTCTCCCTTCTTCTTTAGACTCTTTGAGTTTTTAAGCTTAAACATAATTGTTAAGAAAAGCAAATTAATCATTTTGCAATCCACTCTTTTTAAGTATGTTTTACACTTTGGCACAGCAGCTCTCAGCATTCTGAATGCTGGGGGGAAATAGCCAAGGAGGATTTGGATGAATTTGAATAGAACTGTGAACTGAACCTGAACCCAACTAGTTCATTTTGTATAAAAGGACAAGTGGGAACATGTCCTTTTTGGACAAGTTAAACTTGAATTGGTTGCTTTTAAAAATAAACTTCCAAGCTCATGTACAAAATAGGGAGAGTATGCAATGCCTTAACGTCTGCTTCTTCAGAAGTTAGGAGGAAATATTGCATTTATCCACAGTTTTGGGATATGGGATACATCCTGTTAAATTAAAATAATACCCATCTGTTGTGTTCTGTCTGCATCACCCCAGGTTAATCCACCAGAAGGCATGGTTTTGAAAACCTGTTTGTATACAGTGTGTGTGTGTGTGCGTGTGCGCGCACGCACGCACGCACTGTACATATATTCTTTAAGGCCGTAATTAGACCTGTCAGATAACACTGATATAATTAGCACATTGTAAAGGGACCTTTTTTTATACAAGACCAATTGTGGGATTTTTAGTGCCAAGGCAGATGGGGGCTTCAGAACTACATTAGCACCGAACTATCAAAATTGCACACCCACTACTTCTCATCAGAATAGAAATAGCCCTAATGTTATACATAAATCCATACCAATACTTTTAGTCCTCACTTTTGATGACATCAGATTTTGCACTTCTCCACCCAGAAAGGTTTGAACTTGCGCAGCAGCTCAAAAGTTAATCCTACACTGTTTGTTAGTTAAGTAGCAGTGTGCTCAAACGACAGCGATATCATGCCCTCCATGATAGGAGATACCAGGAAGCATCTGATATGTAAAGCTGGTGCTTCACGTTCTGAATGATATCACTCAGTTTCAAAAAGCGAATAGACAGATTGGATGGGATATAGGTTGAATGAATCAATAAAGCTGGAGCAGGTAACTGCAAGCCTGGGGTGTATGTATATGAATGTGGCCCTTCAGACCTCCTTATCTGGCTCTCAGGACCGAGGCCATTTCATCTCATCAGATCACCCCCCTCACTGGCCCTGTTCTGCACCCTCTTTGAGTATTTTTGCCTGGCTGGAATGTGTCCTTGAACTACCACAATGCATCTTTCCTGCTTGTAGGGAGAGGTGGTGGAGGATGCAGAAACATTTGGCTTTTGTATAGCTGGAATATAGTTTGGTCTACAGAGCTAAGGGTCCTCTCCATTGACACAGTCCCCAGAAGATAGGGTTGCCATACATGTGGGCATATCTGGAATACTGCAGTTGGCATCACTGTCTGGCCGTAACTTTGGCCCTAAAAAAACTCAACAACTTTTCTGCCTGGATTTTCACTGTTTGAAATATGGCAACCCTACCAGAAGATTCCCCGTGAGGGAATAGGAACATAGGAAACTGTCTCACACTTACGCAGAACATTGGTCCGTTTTACAGAGCATTGTCTACACTGACTTGTAGCAGCTCTCCAAGGTTCCAAGCAGGGAATGTCTGCCATCCCTACTTAGTGATGCCCCAGTTTTAGGGGTGCTGATTTGGGCCCCAGGTTATGGGTGCCCAGTGTGTGCGACATGACGTCATGACGTGACATTGCGATGTGACGTAATGACATCACATGCCCCGCAGCCTCAGAACCTGTCTTGTGGCACTGGAGGTCAGGTTCTGAGGTCTTGCAAGGCTTCAGACGGCATCTCCAAGGTCTCAGAAGGCCTCAGGCATGACCTCTGGTGCTTCGCAAGGCACTGGAAGTTGCATCAGGGGTCCTGCAGTGCGGGTGCTGAGCACCCACAACAAATATTGTCTGGGTGCTTGGGCCCCTAAGGCTCCCTATAGTTGGCACCCCTGCCCAGTTTGAACTTTGAACCTTCTGCATGCTCTACCACTGAGCTATGGTTCTTCCTTCTGGTTTAGAAAGGGTTCCTCACCCCTGCAATAAAGGCTATTTTTTTTTAAAAAAAATGCTTTTTGTTGTATTTGTTTCATTCCCATATTGAGGACAGTTTCTGAAAATCTACAGCTTGCAAAAATCTATCCTTATTGAGTTGGCCTAAAAACAAGAGCAACAACATTTACTAGCCAGTTGCCCGTTCTATAAAGATGTGACTTCTTTAGGATCAAAACTTAAGGAGTTCCATATAATAAGCAACTTATTCAAAACTAAGTCCCATTCAGCTAACTGGAGCTTACTCCCATGAAAGTGGATATAGGACAGGAGCTATAGTATTTCTTACAGCCAAATGCTTTGGAATTAGTTTTGACATGAGATGGTTTCAGTGCAAGCAATTATCTGGAAAGGAAATAAGAAAATAGTCCTTGTAGATGTGAACAAATAATTTTGGGGGAGTTGGGGGAACATCTCAAGCATACCACTGTATATTTTGAAAGTAATAACTAAAATTGATATCTTTATTTGTGGGCTTCTAACCTTCAGAGGGTGCACAAACACCCTATATTCACCTCTAAAATAAATAAATGAGCAGGTTTCTGAGACTATTTTCTTTGAGCACTCTCAAAACCTCATGGGCTTTCCCAAGTTCTCAGGGGGGAAATTGGTTGCAATTCCATGTGTCTCATGTGCCTGTTGAGATCAATGTCTCCATCCACATCTATTTGAACATACATTTTTAAACCCACGTAATGCCCAGAAATGGTGGTGGTGATAAACAGTGGATAACCCTGCAGCAATCATCCTACCCACCCCTAGCCAGAAACATATCTGATTTGCTGGGTGATAATACAAAGTGATACAGAATCACACAAGTAAGAGAAGATCGAATTAGAGCATGTTGACTGTTAGTCTGGAAGTTGGGACAATGAAATGGGTTTCATTTTAACCAGAGACTGTCACCATAGGCTAATGAGGATGAAGCTTCTGGATGGAGAAAACCCTGGCAGATGGTCAAGGTTCCAACCTGAGCCTTGTCCACCCACCTACTAAAGCTTCTTCCACCTCTCCTGCCTCCAATTCCACTTTGCATTTTCCTAGCAAATGTGCTTTGCAAGACAAATACCTACTTGATGGGGGCACTGAAGTTTGTGTTTACCTAGCTCATAATACCAAGTTGGCCAGCTGAGCATGCTTACCTGATATATGTATTGAGGACTATCAGCCATGCATGCTGCAGGGCATTATTCCAAGCTTGTGTGATTTTAAACTAAAAGTAGTGTGTACAATCTGCATGGGGCTCCCTTCCTGCTCTGCATCTTCATCTGGTCTGTTCCTGGTCTCGATCCATGTGCTAGTAGAAGTAACTGCTCACAAAATGGTGACATCCACTTTCCCAACTCACAGAATGGTGGCACCTGCTATGTTCAGTGCATGGGTAATGCAACTGAACAACAAACCCCCCAGGAGTAATGCAGGTATGACCTACACGCAGTCGGCTTGTGCCAAAGCTACAAATCCAGGAGACGCCTTGGTGACAAAAACACGAACTTTCTCTAAATGCTTACTGAGAGAGCTTGAAATGAATGAGCCAAGAATGGTAGATCATCTGTCATTTGCTGCAACACTTGAGCCACTCCTAAGTACTGTATTATTTTCTGCTTTATCTAATAAATGTAGCATTTACATAGCAGGATGCAAATGATAGGATTGCAAGCTAAATTCACAGGAAATGAATGGCATTACATCTTTTTGTTTTAGGCATTCTTTGCCAAACCAGTACCTGTGACTCGCTGCTAGAGATAGCATGGCAGATGACTGAAAGGATATCTGTAATTGGGTTGGGTTAACCATAATGCATTTCTGTATTTGAAAGTACTTAATAAGCCTATCTCCAAAGGAAAACAAATGTAGCTGTTTGCTTATTGAGCTATATCTATCTATCATCTATCTATCTATCTATCTATCTATCTATCTATCTATCTATCATCTATCATCTCTATCTATCTATCTATCTATCTATCTATCTATCTATCATCTATCATCTATCATCTATCTATCTATCTATCTATCTATCTATCTATCTATCTATCTATCATCTATCTATCTATCTATCATCTATCTATCTATCATCATCTATCTATCTATCTCTATCTATCTATCTATCATCTATCTATCTATCTATCTATCATCTATCTATCTATCTATCTATCTATCTATCTATCTATCTATCTATCTATCTATCTATCATCTATATCATCTCTCTCTCTCTCTCTCTCATCTATCCATCTATCATCTATCTATCATCTATCTATCTATCTATCTATCTATCTATCATCTATCTATCTATCATCTATCTATATCTATCTATCTCTATCTATCTATCTATCTATCTATCATCTATCTATCATCTATCTATCTATCTATCTATCTATCTATCTATCTATCTATCTATCATCTATCTATCTATCCATCATCTATCTATCGTATCTCTCTCTCTCTCTCTCTCTCTCTCTCTCTCTCTCTCTCATATCTATCTATCTATCTATCTATCTATCATCATCTAGTGTTCTCTCTTTCTCGAATCGTGCCAAGAGTTAATTTGTTACATCTAATAGTCACACATGGTCACATTCATAAACACAGTAGGGAATGTTTTACAGCAACAATGAAGCCCTGATGGAAGATCTTGTTTTCATATTGAGAGGGATCTTTCCCCAGGAATTACAAATCATTTAAAAAGTCATTGCTGTACATAGTGACTATACATAATTCTCACTAATCCACTTTGTGAAACATGGTTTGAAAATCTTGTGTTGCTAACTGAAGGTGGCTTTGGGCTGTCAAAAACTCTTTTGTATTCTGAGATGTCTAGATGTTGATTTGCTATTAAATAAATTGTCATCAGGAAGACAATCTTTTCAGTTATTCTTCCAGCATGAATCTTTTATGAACTTCAAATCCCCCAGGGATAGATCTAAAGCAGACAAGGTCTTGATCTGACCACCAAAGACGGTTTAGTGCTGTCTTGTTACAGTGCTGGCAATACCCAGTCTTGATGACTGACAGAAGTTGCTCCAGTTGGGGAGATTCAGATAAGCCACCTGAGTTCTTTAATTTTACAGTGATTGACGTTCAAACTTCTTATTGCTAATTTTTTTTTTTTTTTTTTTTTTTTTTTACAAACCTGCATTCTACAAACAACATCTCCAGCTCTATTGAAACTGTGGCAGATGGTGCATAAATGCATTGGGAAATGCAAAACTGGTGATCATACCATTACTTAATTCACAGTTAATGAGATGTTTGAGATAACAGGAGCCCCTTAATCTAAGAAAATAGGTTGTTCCATTTTATTTATTTCTGTAACATAGTCCTGGCATATACCTTACCAGCAGTGGGAACTACTACTAAATGGAAATTCCAGTTGTATTTGATGGAAGCATGCCATGTGAATAGGAATGGCAATGTAGTTAGGGTGGCACTGGTGTAGGAGGTAAATCTAGCTGTAATCCTCTACTCACTTACTTTGGCGTAAGCATAACTGAACTCAATGGAAGTTAGTTCTCAATAAATAGTACACAACTAATCTGCACACACCCCCATACACCCCAATCAGATTTTACCAAAGAGTCAAGGAACAGCCATGGTGCAATATTCTATATGTATGCTGGTAATAGTAGCAAAAAAGGGATGCGGGTGGCACTGTGGTCTAAACCACTGAGCCTCTTGGGCTTTCCAATCAGAAGGTTGGTGTTTCAAATCCTGTGACAGGGTTAGCTCCCGTTGCTCTGTCCCAGCTCCTGCTAACCTAGCAGTTTGAAAGCACACCTGTGCAAGTCAGTAAATAGGTACCACTGCAGTGGGAAGGTAAATGGCATTTCCATGTGTTCTGGTTATAACTTTTTTCCTTCGGACAAATATGGATGATATCTGTATACAGTGGTACCTTGGGTTACAGACGCTTCAGGTTACAGACACTTCAGATTACAGACTCCACTAACCCAGTAATAGTACCTTGGGTTAAGAACTTTGCTTCAGGATGAGAACAGAAATCGCACTGTGGCGGTGCAGCGGCAGTGGGAGGCCCAATTAGCTAACGTGGTACCTCAGGTTAAGAACAGTTTCAGATTAAGAACAGACCTCCAGAACGAATTAAGTTCTTAACCCGAGGTACCACTGTAATATAATGACCTCTATAATTTGGCAAACTTCAACCACTCTATGAAGTGGTTAAAGACTTCCAAATTATAGGCAAATAAGTCCAGGGCCTTTTGCATTTTTTCCTTTTTAAAAAAGAAAAAAAAAACCACCCATAACATTTTTTTTTTATTTTTGGCCAGAACTGGCAAAGGAAAAATCTTGCAAATTTTAGGTTTCTTCCACCATCCCATTCTGGAGTTATGGTAAACTTAGAGTAATTTATTTTGCTTTCAGCAAATGTTTGACCATAGCATTAGTGTGATGCCCACATCATCAAGGTGCCCCAAAGGTGCCACCTCCTAGAAATAGCACTTCAACTCTGAGAATCCAGTCCAAGGTATCCTGCTTTTCCTTGTGAGTCAACCCAATCCAATGCACACCCCTTGAGATATGCTCTTAAACAGTTAACATTTCTTGCAAATTTATTGTTTCTACTGTTTTGAGAGATTTAAAGCAGTTCAAGAAAATCCAGTTGACACAAGTTGCTTTAGCCTTGCGAGTGAAAACACCCTTATATTCCAGACTTTGAATTCGGAAGGTCAAATAAACATAAAAAGGTATGAGAAAGCAACCAGACTTACCTACAGTTCAGCATAAAATGGGAAATGTGAGGAGCCAGCATGACAGTTTAGAGATGTCCTATTAGCTTTGCATGTGTCTTTGCTGTCTCATAATGAATGGCTAAATCCTGACATTCAATATAGAGACTCAATACACCCATTTTATTAGATATTATTTCCTATCTGGAAAGGGTTTTTGGGGGGAGGGGAGGTTTGCCAGGGAGGGGCTGTCAGCGTTATTGCCACATGACCTACAGTAAGAGAAGATATACAGATTAGTTTTTCCAAAACAACACCTGCTTCCTTGCCAGCATCACAGTAAAGTTCAGTTGTCCTCCTTTGTATGACATCTCTTTTTTCAGAGACATTTGCATTGTATGCATTCTTATAATAACAACATTAAGGCGAGGCCAGATCACATTTCCTATCCATACTCACATTAGTGAACAGGTGCACCATGGATGCAAACAATATGAATTCATAGAGAATTGGCTGTCTTATTTAATCATTTATGGGAGAATCTAGTTACTGTTTGGAATGACCTTCTTTTGTGCTGGCACCAGAAAACTCGTTGATATAGCTCTTTCCCATCACTTTGGCCATTTTTTTTTCCTTCTGGAAGTTCCTTTCCTGGACAAAACACAAATTATACTTGCCTACATACCTAGAATGTGATTTTGTCAAAGTAAAGCCCTTTTACATTAAATTTCTTTTTTCCAGTGTGGGATTAGTTGATTCACTTACACATCAAGGTACAAGAGAACTGAAATATTGAACAAGATGTGCTATCGCTGTCATTGTTTCAATATTCCAGAAAAATGGCACAGGGATAACTTTTTAAAATCATCTGATAGTCCTGTTTCTAAAGAACAGGGTTTTTTTTGGTTATCTGTGGACCACATGGAAATATAGTTAATGATACAGCTAAATGAGTAAAATGTTAAAATATCATAAGCGGGTAATCTTCAGAGGATTGTATTTTGGAATTAAAAAATAGTTCACTGCTTGATACGGACTGTGGAGAATCTTCTTGATATTTTCATTTGATGATTTAACATCCAGCATTAATTTTATATAGGTAAAATATTTTTTTTGAAAGGAATGGTTGTACTGTAATCTCCCCTTACCCCCTGACTGCCCAATGGATGCTTTCCCCAATTACAGTATTTCCCATATGCTGTGCTTTGCTTGGGTGGGAAAGAGGTTGTGAATTTTGTCCCTTTTAGAACAAGATAAAAGCATGTTTTCACTCATTCTAACTTGTGTGATGAGAATCTCTGGAGGATGAAGTGTAATGTGTGCAGTTCATTGAGACAGACGGCTGCTCACTCAAAAAGAACAAAATCCAGATTCAAAGGTTCTTTCTTTTGTTTATACAAACTCAGCGTTGTTTTTTTAAAGATATTTATCCTAGAAAGGCATAGTTTCCTCCATTTTTTTTTTAAAAAATGAAGGAAATGCACACCATAAATATAGAAGATCTCAGCAGGAAGAAATGGTGAAAGCACATAACCTTCTATTTTCAGCAGACAGGAAGTGGGCTAACACTGATATCCAACAACTCCAAAACTTTGGTACTCTTGTGTTGAGTAGTAGAATTCCCATATTCCACTTTAATCTCCTCACTCTTTTTAGAAATCTTAGAAATCGGTGGCGCTGTGGACTAAACTACTGATCCTCTTGGGCTTCCTGTTCGGATGGGGTGAGCTCCCGTTGCTCTGTCCCAGCTTCTGCCAACCTAGCAGTTCAAAAGCACACCAATGCGAGCAGATAAATAGGTACCGCTGCAGCGGGAAGGTAAACGGCGCTTCCATGCACTCTAGCACTTGTCATGGTCCTCCATGCACCAGAAACAGTTTAGTCATGTTGGCCACATGACCTGGAAAGCTGTCTGTGGACAAACACCGAATTCCTTGGCCTGAAGAGAGATGAGCACCGCACCCCAGAGTCGTCTTTGGACCAGTCTTTGACTGGACCAGGGGTCCTTTACCTTTACGTTTACCTTTATTTTTCTCTTAGTAGGCAGAAAATTGTAATAGACATGCAAGAATGAGGTCTGGAACCCGTGACCAGCTGAGAAGATCCTGGAGCAATGGAAGGGAAGGCAGGGGGTACAAACAAGGGATGCAGCCTTTTCTGTGGTGGCCCCATGGCTGTGGAACTGCCTCTCTCAAGATATGCAATATGCTCCATCCTAGTTGCCCAGCCTTCTGGAGTAGGTTTGGGGAGCTTGAAGGGCGGAGAAGAGGTGGGTGGTTGGGTGGAGTACTGTTGCACATGAATAAATCCTTGTGCTGACTGGACACATTAGTTGGATGCCACCCAAGGTCTTTAGAAATTTATGGTATCTCAAATAGAAAGTTGGGAGCTATGAGTAAAGTATTTTATCATACTGCTAAATAGTAGAATACACTTATTTTACTATCAAACAATGGGCTATTTCTGGGGTAGACTTAGACCTAACTTACCTGTATGATATTTCTACCTTCTCCAATCTAGTGACCTTTAGACTTACCATACATTTCCCTCAGTTTCAGCCAACACATATATAGAGGGGACCTGGTTAGGGAGGTTGACCCGGGGCATTATGTTTCTGCTTCACAACATTGCCTGCTTTCTTTGAGTCACAGGTGCTGTCTTTGCAGGGCCCTGGGTACTGAGGCACCCACAAAACTTCCACTGTGGGTGCCCGGTCGGATGACCCAACATGTTGCTTGTGTGATGTCACACAGTGCGCCAAGACTCGATGGAGCTCATCACAGCCATGGGAGGGTCTGATGGGGCCTGTCGCATCATGTGATGCTATGCATGTGCCACGTTGTGCTGGGTAACATTATGTGTGTCGTCACACATGCGCCGCGGCAACCCCAGTGTGGAGTGGAACCTGGCACGCCTGCTTTGAGTTCATTACACAAAGGCCATTATGATGGGGAAAGGGGGAAGCGAAATGACAAACAACTGTGTAAGAAGAAATATAAAGATGATCTTGGTGTGATTCTCTTGGGCTTGAACCCTACCACTACAGACTATTTGGGCTTTGGACTTTTTGGTCTGCTACCTTGTAACATAAGAAATGTCCCTATTGTACCTTCTTTATATGCTTGTGTGACTTTATTATTTTCTGTGCCAGTTTCTGTGTTTCAAATAAAACATTAAACCTTTTAACTCAGTGTCTGAACTACCAATTTAAGTTCGGCGGTTGAACGAGGCTCCAAGGACCAGAGATTAAATTGATCAAGAGGTCTGTAGGATATCTTGAAGTCAAGTTTGGTACCATTTTTAAAAATCACCCTGAAATTAAATTCCTACAGCATCTCACATTTTGCTGTGTTATCAGTAATACTAGTGTACCTTGTGGTGCCTTCTCAACAAACACCTTTCAGCACCATATGGATGGAGCAAGATGATGATGTACAACCTGTGGAGCTGAAAACAATTAGGCTATTGATGGTCATGCCAGAATAAAAGTGTTCACGGCTTGTAATTTGCAATGGATTTTAGTACCAGTACCTGAAAAGATGGTCTCTGCTTCTGAGCAGACAGACATCCTGTTGGATAAAATGGGAAGTCACAAATGTCATGCCATTCATGCTGTGGCTCATGGTGAGCACTCTCAGTTGGCTTGTGCATCTGTACAAGTAATTGGTTTTGAAGTGCAGATTATCAAATGTGTTTGCCTCTGAAAAGGGGGGGGGGGAGAGAGAGAAGCTCAAGAGCAAAATTTGTTTATGGGAAGACGAGGTTGGCATTCAGGTTCATCAGACGCAGCGCCTTGCTTTGAGAAAACAGGAAGGATGGCACCAAAAGGAAAATAAACACAAGATTAATTATCAGTAACTGCGCCTCCAAGCATTGGCAGATAAGCTTCTGAAAGATAGGGATGTGGCCAGAGAGCAAAGATGGCCCATTAAGTCACTGAAATCCTGTTTATTTTTTATAGCTAGATATGGCCGAACCATTTCCAGAAAACTAGGATGTGTATGAAAGCGGATGAAAGAGTATAAAGTGGCAGAATAGAGAGAAGCTAGCCAGGGTTGCTACGTTGTTATCAAGCTGCTCTAGAAATGAAGGTCAAATTATGCCATTACCTATAATAATTTAAACCAAATAAACCATGCCAAGTTCCTTACTTCAGTAACAGTCTAGGCCTAAGTAAGAGCTACTGGAGGACAATTAAATGGACTGCTGCTCCAGTTCCTTGTAGTAATCTATGTTGCCATTCTGGCATTTGAATTAACCTCTGATGACACTGTAACAATGCAACCACTGACGAAATTTCCAAATGGAGCAATGAAGTATGCAAAGCTATTATTTTGCAAACAAAATGGATGCACAATGTGTTTGATACAGGCTGTCCAAAGTATATAACTATGCTGAATTTTATGCACTTGACAAAGCGATCAAGCTAGTATAATGCTAACTCTGATGCTAATGATCTATACAGTTGTACCTTGGTTTTCTTGAACATTTTGGTTCCCGAATGCCGCAAACCCGGAAGTGACTGTTCCAGTTTGCGAACTATTTTTGGAAGCCAAACGTCCGAAGGGGCTTCCATGGCTTCCGATTGGCTGCAGGAGCTTCCTGCAGCCAATCGGAAGCCGCACTTTGGTTTCCGAACATTTTGGAAGTCAAACGGACTTCTGGAACAAATTGCATTCTACTTCCAAGTTACGACTGTATAGGTGCAAAACAGACCAGTACAACTGATGTCACATATTGTAGTATATAGCTATAATAATACTTAGCTTTATAACTTTAAGCTATTTTAGGTTTCTCGGTTAGGCCGGTGGCAGATAATCTATTGCTGGCAGCAGTTCTCCATAGCCTTTTCACCACCACATCCATCTTTGAGTGTGAGGCTATAACAATGCCTAATATGTCCACAGCACAACTGCTAAAAACCACTAGAGGAGGAACTCAAGACATTTATGAGGAGCAGCTGTTGGACATTTGTAGTTTCAGTAACTGAAAGTGTCCAATCAACACAGCCATACAGGATGTCGTTACTGATTGGGTCTTCATGTTGCATTGTGTCCAATTGTTATTGAAAATGTTGAGCCATCAGTGATGTTTAGGCAATTTCATTCTGCTCCTCTGCAAGATTCCTAGTGTCAGAGCTCATCAAGATGAGTCTCCTTCTGCTTTGACAGCTCTTGGACAGCATAATACCAATGTACAACCTTCTTTTATTCTAGATCATCACAAACGTGCAATCATGGCCATTATCCTATTGTTGCAACCTGTTGGGGGCTATTCTTGATGACTGCCAGGAATCTGGATATGCTAACAGTAAATTCTTTATTGAACATGCAGTCCATTTTCAAAGGAGTACTTATCAATCACAGTACAATGTTCACCCTTCCCCATACTAAAGCAGCTGTAGAAAAGAGAGCAATGCCTGTGTGTAGCATTGCCTAGGCAAAAATAGCCCAGGGGTTACTAAGATAGTAGTTACTTTAGGCATTCTGCATGTAAGGTTTTTGCTGTTGTTGTGGTTACTTATAGTATCGTTTTGAACATTGCCTGATGTATTGGTGTTTTCCTAATGGAAAAGTAGATGCTGCATCCCTTTTAAAATGGTGCAACTCAGTCATGGCAACAGTGACAAAGATTTATGCTGAAAACCAACGTGCAATATCTCATGTTGCTCTTAACATGTTAAACCTGAATGATGAGGCAATTTAGAAACAATTTTACATGTCATTTGCTCTCTAATGGCATCTTTGGAACCATGTTTTTCATTATCCCCGTTTCACCAATGGCGAAACGTTGTCAAACGATTCCACGAAGTGAATTGACAGCCTCACTTTCTCAGTTTTGGGGGTTCCTAAAACATAAATCAGAAAAGAACAGCTCTGCTACATGACTTCTATGCTACTTCTGGTCAATTTCAGTGTGATTTAGTTGTGACTCAATTTTGCTAGACTATGCCCACAATGTTAGGGGGGGGGGGACAAATCTTAAGACTGTAGGAAATGTAGAAGGGATCAGAGTTTGTGCTAAGCAACCTTTTCTGTCATTATGCCTGTCATCAAATCCCTGACCCTTGGGGTAGGGTGAACCAAAGCTGAAGCAAGACAAGCTGAAGTTATCTGTGGAAGCCTGTGGGGAACTCCTATTTCATCAAAGACTCAGGAGAGACTGGTAGGTATATATCCTGCCAGGCAGACCCTCTTCCAGGTCATCTGCTGGGTCCCAATCCACACTTGGTTCTTCTCTGGCTTCTGCTAGCCAGGCTCTTTCACTAGCTCTGGATTTCTTGTTGAGCCTGATGCTACCTCTGCTCCTGACAAGTTGGAGTAAAAGCAGGAGAGATAGAGGTTGCAGCCAGAGTCCAGGTACAATTGAGGGGGGCAGGCAAGGTGGCATAAAGACGTACATTGGCTCCCGGTATGTTTCCGAGCAAAAATTCAAAGTGTTGGTGCTGACCATTAAAGCCCTGAACGGCTTTGGCCCAGTATACCTGAAGGAGCGTCTCCACTCCCAGACACTGAGATCCACTTCTGAGGGTCTTCTGCGAGAAGCAAGGTTGCAGGGAACCAGGCCTTCTTAGTAGTGGTGCCCACCCTGTGAAACGCCCATGTGATATCAAAGAAGTAAACAACTATCTGACTTTAGAAGACATCTGAAGGCAACCCTGCTTAGGGAAGTTTTAATGTTTGATGTTTTATCATGTTTTTAATATTCTGTTGGGAGCCGCCAAGAGTGGCTGGGGAAACCCAGTCAGATGGGCGGGGTATAAATTGTTATTGCTATTGTTATTGTTCAGCCTGCTTTATAATGATTCATTGGGGTCCTCAGTTGTGCTGGAAGTCTTCACATGGCCACCACTTCCCCTAGACCCTAACACCTTAAAGTTATCTCATTGTATTATTATTATTATTTTCTCTGTGGATTTCATTCGGTATCTTCCTCTCCCCAGCGTGTTTAAAATTTAGCTATTATCAGTTGTATGTTGCTGCCTTTCTCTCCCTATTAAACTTCTTTAAATCCTCTTTCTTAAATAATTCCCAAACCCAACTACCTCTTTCACCACCCTGCTTTATTTTCCCTCATAGCCTTTGTGTGTCTCAATTTTTGCAGAAAAAAACAAAAAAATTAAAAAATGCTGATGTTGCACTACCTAAACCATTTCACAGCTAACAGGTTTTTGGAGTGCTAATTCTTTTTGAAGTATGAAATCCATTGTTTTGGTGAAACACCTGGAACAATGATGTGTTAAAAACAAACTAATGGATCCCCCGCTTTCTGAACTGAAATAGCAGTGTTGGGCTGATATGTAAATAATAGAGTTATTCATACCATCTGTCATTTTTGTATGGGGGAAATAATTTGGTGGTTCTTGTATGCAATTGAGCCTAGCTGTTCTGTTTTGATGAGTGATAAGTGTAAAACATTGCCACTGTCAACAACTGTATATTCTCATGTCATTTCTCATTTTAATGGAGCAAAAGGTGCTGAGAACAAATGCTCCGAGCTGATACTAATCTTCTGCTAGATTAGTATCCATTCTGAAAGTACATAGCGCATGAAAGAGACTGCATAGCTTTGTCTCCAGGATTCCATGATCATATGCACAAGGAATTTTTAATTGATGATGAAAAGAGGGGAAAGTCTTTAATGTTTTTGCATCTGATTAGATCAGAATCCAACTGGTTGGAAGCCATACACTGCATACATTAAAGCAGAATGATGCAGTAATTTTACAATGTGTGGCGTGGGTTGCTAAATATTGTTGCAAAAAAATAATAATACTTCCAAGCTCTGCAATTTGTTCAAAATGTAATTTTAAATGGGAAAATGTTTCATGGGGCTCAAGGGACTAGATTCAAACATGCATTTCTACTTTTTTTTGGTGGGGGGTTGTTTCAGTCTCTTTTAAAGCTGTGCACACACACCTGTTTTCTTATGGTTCTCAATTAGCATTAAATTGTGGAGGAACTAGATCTGTCTTAAGAGGGCTTTGGTTTTGCCAAATACAATAGAATCACATAGCTGGTGAGGTTATTGTAGGCCGCTAGTCCAGCTATTTGATGCAAGACATCTAGAGACACAAATGAAGACACAAGACACAAATGAATACCTGCAGCACAGCCTATCACCAGTTGTTGTTGTTGTTGCTGTTGTTGTAATTTATATACCGTCCTATACCTGGAGGTCTCAGGGTGGTTCACAGAATAAAATCAAAATATAAAACCACAAAATATATAATCAAAATAAAAGCAACAACCCAATAAGCCCCCCCCCCAACCCATAGGATGTCAATCAAATCAACCAAAGTCCTGGTTAAAAAAGAAAATTTTTGCCTGGTGCCTAAAGGCATAGAATGAAGGTGCCAGGCAAACTTCCCTGGGGAGAGCATTCCATAGACAGGGAGCCACTTCAGAGAAGGCCTGTTTTCCGGACCTCTTGAGGAAGAGTTCCATTGTTGAACTGCTCTTGCCATCATTAACGGCCAGTAGACTTCTCCTAACATTCTACTGAAACCTACACTTCTGTAACTTAGGTCCAATTATGCAAAAATAGAGTGTAGCTTCTTAGCTCATTACCGTAGCTCAGTGGTGGGGGAAGGACTGTAGAGCCCATGTGTTATGTCCAAAAGGTCCCAGGTTCAATCCTTAACATCTCCTGCTAGGGCTTTCTGAAAACCTGAAATCTCAGAGAGCTTCTGCCAATCACTGCAGACAATACCAAGCTAGATAGACCAATCAGACTCAGGAATAGAGGACTCTATCTGTTTATTCTAAGCATAGTTTATTCTGGTGGAACTACTGCTGTGCCCCAAACTTCTCTCATTATTACTGCAGTTTTAGCTCATTCTTCATATCTCTGATAAGGTAAACTCAAAATTCCATTCCCACAGAAATAAATGCTGAAGTATTCTGAGATCGAGGCAGAAAATCCTGCTTCTCAGGACTGCAATGTTTCTGTCTTGGCTGGTTGGGGCTGATGGCAGCTGGACTCCAACAACAGAAGGGCCACAGGCTCCTCATCTCTGCTGTAGCTAAATATTTATCATAAAAATTATTTATTTATTGTAAAATTTACACCCCATTCTTCCTCCCAAAGGAGCCCAGGACGGTAAGCAACAAAAGCCTCTTGAAAACAATTCCAACAGGGGATTTAAAAGTATAGATGCTACAACCCTAAATGCCAAATTCCTACATTGTGTGGAATTCTTCCTGCATCACAGGGGGTGGACTAGATGTCCCTTGGGATCTCTTCCAACCCTACAGTTCTATGATTCTATGATGTCAATGCAGATAAGAAATAAGGTATGGAAGAGCCCGATCTTGACCTCCTAATAAAATGGTATCTGCAGAAGGCTTTCAACTATAGAGTGCAGGGATCAGTTGGATATGCAAGTGATGAGACGCTCTTTTAAGCATCCTGGCTATGAGGCGTACAGGGCTTTGTACACCAAAACCAGAACCTTGAACTTAGCTTGGTATCTAAAAGTATTTCAGATAGCACTATTAGTAAAGACTTCTGTCCGACACTCTAGAGAGCCTTTCTCTAAGGCAACTTCATATAAAGACCCCAGAAGAGGGACAATGTAGAATTTGGCTCTGCTTCAACTACCACAGGGATGTTGCCTACTATAAACAAACATGTTGATTTAATCCTCTGTGGATGTGACAGAAAACATATGTTCAGTTGCACAAATGGAAGGCTCTCGAGGCAAGCCAGTGGAATGAAGCAGAAGTATTCCTTCAGGATTTAGTGACCAGTCAGTCCCTGAATGGGAATAAAAACCCCAGTCCAATGAACCACCCTCCTTTTAGTGGGAACTGAGCAGATGTCTAGAGCAGATGGGATGCTGCTGAATACCGGGCCAGACTATTTGTCCATCTAGCTCAGTATTGTCTATTTGGGCTAAGCCAAGCTGGTGCCCTTGAGATGTTTTGGACTATAATTCCATTCATCCTTGACCATTGTCCCTTTAGCCTGTGGCTGATGGGAGCTGGAGGGCGCCAGCTTGACCGCTTGGTTCCTAGTCTACTCTAGGTTCTTGGGCAGATGGCTTATTTATTTATTTATTTATTTAACAACAATAGTAATTTTAAAGCATATGCTCTACTACTGCTGAGCTCTGTTTCTTCCTCTAGATGCAAGATAAGTGCTGTATTTCTTAACTTTGGAAAGTAACTCCCCCCCCCCCCCCGTCCCAAGTTTTCAGGTGATTTTCCTCCATAGTCTTCTATGTTGCATTCTCCATTCCCGACACAATTATTGAAATAGAGTCTAAATAATAGGTCTCTGTTTTTTGTACCTCTGTTTTGTTTTTTAAAAAGTCCTCCTAAGACTTTTTATTCACACATTTTTAAATTACAAGGCACATCTTTTTAGGTATGCTAGATGCTGAGCTATGCTGAAAGTTAAAGCCAAACAATCAGTTTACTGCTGGGACCAAAGGTAGAATAGACCCCTTAGATCACAGCCTTTGAAGATCCTGGACAACACAATGTAAATTAAGGAAGGTACAGATTTTCAGTCATTACCCCATATTTCTCTCTTGCAGAATAGCCCTATTCATCATATCTGGTTGCTGACTGGCAAGATTTATTAAAGCAAGTGTGACTGCATCTTTATTGAGAGAGGTGTACAGCATGCTGGAAATATATGTGGTCTATCTATAGTAGTTTATATGTCTGCAAGAAGCATCTTCACTATATTTTTTGCCCGCCTTGAGTGATAAATGAGTTTAAAGTCACCAAGATTAAAGAACTGGATGACTCTCCTCTCCCAGCCCCCAAACCCCAAGATTTCTCTCTCGCAATTTTCAGCCGATGACTCCAGAATGGCATAAGCAGCCTCTGAAATTCTGCTGGCATCAAACCTTAATGTTAAATTGGAGGTAGCCTTTGATCCCCCGGCTCCACACAGAGGTGGTGCCCAGAGGTCTCAAGAACTGATTGTCAATTTCATCTCAGGCCACCAGTAATGGGCTGCACATTGCCCCCAACAATGTGTAAAGGAGGCTGTATGTCTTCACATTCTCCATTTTGCTTCTTCATAGAAACCAGAAAAAAAATTCAGACTGTTCCACTGTCAGTGCTTCTTCCATGATTTTCATTTGGTGCCTTTCTTTACAGGCATTCAGTGCTAGCAGTCCCTGAGATGATACAAAACAGGAGCAAGATCTGTATATCATTCTCATTATGAGAAATTATGCCAGACATTTCTAAGAGGAACAAGTAGCACAGCTTTATATATGTGTACATCACAGGGATTCTTCAACCATGAATATAGGGAACATGCATAGAGGGAGGGACATGGTGTGTACCCCTGAGATATATGCATTCATTGGACTGGTACAGGCTCTACACATGTAGGGGCCATAGTTCAGTGGCAGAGTGTTTGCCTTGCAAGCAGAATGCACCACGCAACTGGAATCCTGCTATTATTATTATTATTATTATTACACCGCCCATCTGGCTGGGCCCCAGCCACTCTGGGCGGCTTCCAACAAAAGATTAAAAATATAATAAAACATCAGGCATTAAAAACTTCCCTAAACAGGACTGCCTTCAGATGTCTTATAAAAGTCAGATAGTTGTTTATTTCTTTGACATCTGATGGGATGGCGTTCCACAGGGCAGGCGCCACAACTGAGAAGGCCCTCTGCCTGGTTCCCTGTAATCTCCCTTCTCACAGTGAGGGAACCACCAGAAGGCCCTCGGCGCTGGACCTCAGTGTCCGGGCTGAACAATGGGGGTGGAGACGCTCCTTCAGGTATACTGGACTCCCAGTCACCAGTCTAACTGCCACATTCTGGATTAGTTGGAGTTTCCGGGTCACCTTCAAAGGTAGCCCCACATAGAGTGCATTGCAGTAGTCCAAGCAGGAGATTACCAGAGCATGCAGCACTCTTGCGAGACAGTCCGCAGGCAGGTAGGGTCTCAGCCTGCGTACCAGATGGAGCTGGTAAACAGCTGCCCCGGACACAGAATTGACCCATGCCTCCATGGACAGCTGCTAGCCCAACCAACCCTGAGATCTCACTAGGCTCTGCAAGAGGAAGACCCCTCATGATATCCCAGACTAGGAGAATTGGTCCCTTTCCTGGTCATGACGGCATCTGTGCAACCCCACAATCCAGCTTCTATGTCAATCCTTTTCTGGCCTGATGTTTCTAGCACTAACACCAAAACTTGTTGGACAGAACTGGCAAAACTTATTGGCTAGCATTCAGCTGGTGTGTGGGCTCCAATGGGGAGACACAGCCCTAAGGAACAAAGGTCCTAGGTCAAAGCTCGGCAGAAGCCACTTGCTGGTGTTGACAGAATGGCTGTCGCTTTTACCAGAAAGTGCAGACACCACCATCCTATTGTTCCTTGTCTTCATTGAAGGATTTTTTTTGCAAAGCGGTCATTTTCATCCCTATTTTAGTAGTGTGTGTTTGCATTATTTTACACAGTGCGTCATAAAATATATAAGACATTTATTTAGAGTGACAGCATAAAGAACCGAGGGCCAAAGGTCTGCTTCTCTGTTTTAAGGATTTTGTTTTCTGTATTTTTCACATGAGCCAGTTAGAACAAATAACAACTATTAAAGCAGCTGCAGTATGAAAAAGGGTCTCGTAGGATATGCGTCTGTGGAATGTTTGAATCGGGTTGCCCTGGCAATATATTACTCCAGTATATATAATACAAAAGCCAGTTCTCTGAAGATGTCTGACACTCACCACATATTATATTCTTGAAAACAAATATCTGCTTGTTTTCTGGTTATATTTGTGTCAAATAATCCTACTGCTGATAAAGTGGGGGCCTTGGCTGATTTTCTACAAATCTAAATAACACCCGTGAGCAGGATGGGAAAATTCTGAAGCTCCTTTTTAGCCACCAGGGAATGGGTAGCAATAGAAGCAGGGCAAGTAACAGTGTTGTACTTGAATATGTGGACCCCAATGAATATGCCATTGGCAGCCTCTGTGTATTGTGTTTCCCGCAGAAGGTGAAAGAGATGCTTGTGTCATTGTAAGGAAAGGTATGTGGTTGAGTGACAATGGGATAGATCAAGCAGTACCACTCTCTGAATCAGCCCATATACATGTAAAGGCATATCTCCTCCATCTCCAACTACCTCAGACATCCATGTTGGTACTACACTTGATCTTAGCCAAAAGGCTGAGAAACAGCGGCACACATCCTCCTGTCTTTTACTCTCTACAAAGACCTGTGGAATGAGATCATCACCCCACTTGTACTAACCATCCCAGGACGCTCAACCACTGCCACAATGTCCTTTCTTCTATCAGTTCAAAACGAGTAGTTAACAGTAAAGGTTGCTAGGTTCATAGCAGGGGCAATCAGAATAAGGGCCACTAACTGACAGCTGATTTGGGACATTAAATTGTGCTCTTATATCAAATTCCCTTTTCTGCGTATACTGTAATGTTTTACTGTTGCTATGGCCATTGGCTAATGCGAATAAAGTTTTATCCATGTTGGTAAATCCCATTTGAATATGGCTATGTGCAAGTCCAGTGTATGCAGGCCTAGAGCATCACTATTGGATATTATCCAAGAACTTGGCATTATGAAACAAGCCTATGTGGGTTGGTCAAACGTGGAGCATGAATATTGGGTGAGGATTCATGGCTAGTTGCACCCTTGGTCTCCACTATGTGTATGAACTGGATTGGGAAGAGGTGTCACCCAATCTGTGTTTATAGGGGGACTTAACAATTCCATGTAGACCAAAAGGATACAAGGAAGAAGTTTGTGTGAGTGGGAGGGAGAGGGGGATATATCCTTGGAAAGACTTGCACGGGGTCTAAATTCAGATTTGCCAATAGCATGAAAACTCCTTTTACCAGCACTAGATTAGTATCAATTGGAATTTAGAATATTGCTTGGGCATTGAGAGCTGATGACCAATTACAACAACTAAATGATAATTGTGTAACTGTTACACACACACACACACACACACACACACACACACACACACACAGTATGTTACCAAATACCCAAGACAGAAGTATAGTTCTCAGCTGTATGCTTTGAACAACTGCACATAATATTTTTACTGTGCCTGTGTAAAATGTTCCTCTTACCCATTCACACAGATGTTTTGCTTGCTTTCATCGACAAACCATCAGCTGCTGTTTGCTTAATATATTTCCTTGATCAACAATAAAAATTTTCTCATTCTGTGTTCTCTTGTGATAAAATATTAAACCTGGTGCATTTGAAGCCATTTTGATGACAGCGCTAAAGCCAAATTATTGTCTCAAGTATAAATATTTGAAAGGCTATCCCATTGCACCACAAGATGCTCAGTTCTTTGTTTCTGTTACTTATGTAGGAATCAACATGGCCTAGAGATAAGTGGTTTTCAACCAGTGTGCTGTGGCATCCTGGGGTACCCTGAATGATGGTCAGGAAGGCCACGGGCAACACTAGCCTCTGTCCCTCTTTCCTTCCCCCTTTCCTCTGATGCCCTCTCACGTATCTGCCTCCCAAAGGCTTGCACAGCTGTTTGTTGCAGCATCCCTAGCTACAAACTCCCCAGGCAAATGGTGCCTCTGGGAGGCACCTATCTTTGGGGTAGTGGTGGCTGGGAGCTCAGAGACCAAGGACGGTAGCAGTAGCTGCCTGGAGGACTACCAATGAGAGGGTAGGGGAGAGGAGGCTGAGGGAACACTCCACAAGAGAGGGTACTCAAAAAAGAATGAGAGGCTGCCAGCTTGCAAGCAAGAGGTGACATAACTGGGCTCCTAAACCCCACAGGAGTGCCACAGAAAGAATGTAGTTGGTCAAGGGAACTATGGACTCAAAAAGGTTGAAAACTTCTGGTCTAGATGATACCATTCAGAGGCCCAGGTGCAAGCAGCAAGACAAACTGAATAAAGCTGCTCTTCTTTTGTCCTGTAAAAGGTACTATTTGGGCCAAGGTGGGCTCTCACTCTCCTTCTTTGTGTGTATGTCAGTTACTTTAAAAACATGGGGTGGTATTCAGAGTTAACCCAATGCTGAAGTCCACTGATTTCAATGGGTTTACATGACTAATATTTAATGTAACCCATCACCTGGTGTTCAAAAACAGGGGGAAAGGGCCCTACCCACTCTATAAAGATAATTTCTGCCAAAATACAACAAGTCTCATTCAAGCTTTTACTGCACTGGCATCAGACCCTTGGTAGGCTGTCACATATTCTGAAAGATGCCCCACTACTATGCTGGATAACCTGTTGTCACAAAGGCACATTACTTCATATGTGGTGGGAGTTCAAAAAATTAACAGCTTATTGACTGTCTATAGTTCAATAGTTAGAGTGTGAGGGCTCTGACATGATCTAAGAATCCTCTTGCCAGGCATCAGATGTTAACTTCTCATAGTGCAGCGTATTACCAAGGTCCGTGCATGGTGGTTTTGAGGATAAAACAGGGAGGGCAGAATTATGTATATTACCTTGAGCTCCTTGGAGGAAAATGTGTGTGTGTGAAGTGATGCATTCCGGATCGCAATATGTATGTGGTGCCCTTGACAGCTTCTCTCGTTTGCATATGTGCCGCAAAGCCCCAAATGTCTAGCAACCCTATGCATAGTGTAACCAGCAATCACATTACCAATGGCAGTGTAAACTGGTTGCTTTTGTGTGCCACATGTTCCTAGCAGTAAAAATACTGTTTTCTCTTGCAGCCACAACAGATGTGCTACCTTGAGGGGAAACGTTTATATATGCCCACTCAGCAAATAAACAATTGAACATTTGTTGTGTGATGGTGGTGCTGGTGCTGATAAAAATAATGTGCAAGGCTAACACAACACATACTCCTAGGTTGGAATAAATATGTGCAACAGACTTTTGAAGATGCAGCATTATTATACATAGCTAGAATTGCCAACCCTGTCTTCTTTGTCAACATCTCTAAATGAAATCATTCATTTGAATGGCAAAACAGATGTTGGCCATTATGAATACATTTGCTTGAGTGGAAGAGCTAGGTATGGGTATCTTTGGAGAATAATGTGATAAATGTAGTTAATTTCTTAGGTTCCCAGAGTAGGTAGGTGATCATGCAGGAGTGTGCTTTCCTTTCTGAGTGAAGAAAAACGCAGCCTGTGGAACATTTATCTCCTTCTCCCCCAATTTCCATGCATTTAGATTTGTAAAAGCAGAAAGTTGAGAGGAGTAAGATAAATAAATGTAGAGATGTCTGTGCTAGAAATGAAGTGATCAGACGTAAGCCCCAATGCATTCAATGAGACGTACTCCCAGGCAGTAGAGTAGTGGTGAATTGAGAAGTACAGGGTCCCTTCATGAGAGCCACAGCCTTGCTCCCACACACCCATGCCCTCTTCTAAGATTATGCAACAATCTTAGACAATAATGATAACTGGGTTGCATTGCAATGAATATGCAGTTCTCCATGTGCTGTACTATTTTCGGTGCATGTACATGGGCAAGTTGTGTAGAGTGTTCCCATGTCTTTTGGAATGACTCAGAATGCGGCAGCTAGACTGGTGACTGGGAGCTGCCACTGAGATCACATAACATCGGTCTTGAAAAGACCTACATTGGCTCCCAGTACATTTACAAGCACAATTCAAAGTGTTGGTGCTGACCTTTAAAGCCCTGAATGGCCTCAGCCCAGTATACCTGAAGGAGCTTCTCCACCCCCATCTTTCAGCCTGGACTCTGAGGTCCAGCTCCAAGGGCCTTCTGGCGGTTCCCTCACTGCGAGAAGTGAGGTTACAGGGAACCAGGCAGAGGGCCTTCTCGGTTGTGGCGCCCTCCCATCAGATGTCAAAGAAATAAACAACTACCTGACTTTTACAAGACATCTGAAGGCAGCCCTGTTTAGGGAAGTTTTTAATGTCTGATGTTTTAATGTATTTTTAATATTTTGTTGGAAGCCGCCCAGAGTCGCTGGGGAAACCCAGCCAGATGGGTGGGGTATAAATAACAATAAATTGTTGTTGTTTTCCTTGTATATAACAGAACTTGCACATTGTTTTCTTGAAACTGAAGTACCTTGTGTTCCTAACTGCTTAGCTGTGGATCAAACAGAACAGCACCTCAATGGTGTTCTTCCCTTGTGCCTTCTCTAGAAGGATCATAGAAAGCCATCCTCCATTGCTAACTTCTCCTTTCACTCTGATTGGCTCCGATCAGTGCAAAGGTGAGAAGACTTAGTGGCTAAAAAGCTTCCCTTTCATGCTGATTGGGCGACTCTAGAATGCTGGAGACTGAGACCCAGCTGCAGAAATAGTAACAGGTCTTCAGCTGCCCCTCACTCTCAGCCATTTCACCTCTGCTCCCAGGTTATTGTGTACAGGGTTGCAGCATGGATCAAAATAGGTTTTGAAAGTTATAATGAATATTGCTTATATTGTAAGCAATAAATGTTGTTTACTGCTTTTCTGCTGAAAGGTTACAAGTCCACCCAACCAATTTCCATCCTCATTCCATGCACAATGCCATAGTATCTTGGCAATATGTCACTGTAAACAAAGATTGTCCATGGATCTAGAGAGGTCAGAGGAGATTTTGCGGAAAATTGAAAACTAGCCTAACTGTACTCTTGTCAGGAGGGCCTCTCTTACTTTCTTCTCAGCATCATTTACTGCAATGAATTTTAATTTTTAATAGAGGTAGAGACATCTTGACATAGCACTCCAGAACAACAAGGCAGCTCTGCTTTATCGTCTGTGCTGTCTTATAAACAGTTGTGTTTTGTTAAGCACTCTTGGGTGTGCTGAGGAGACCTTTCATAGCTGACTTCCTTTTGTGTGTGCTTTTAACTCGTGGGCTGCTAGCCATAGCAAAACAAGTAACGGCAACACAATACAATAAAATGCTAGGTCCTATTGAAATCCATCCAAGGGAAGTCAGATGTGCTGATACCTTTACCACTGAAGCAAGGACAAGATGTGTTTATCAAATATGTGGCTTTTATTTCTCATGCAATTTTTTTCCACCCCTGCTTTGCTTTTAAAAAGAGTACAGTGTATGAACCAACGTTGGGTTAGGAAGGGATATGAAGGAGAATGAAAACCGGTATCGCTTAATGTGCCAGCTTGTGTAAGGTAATATTTGCAGGGTTGTTGCTTGTTTGAAGCAATGCAATTCCATACTTGTCTACTCAGAAATAAGCCATGCTGACTTCAGTGGGACTTGCTCCCAAGACTGCGGCCTAAAACAGTCTTAAATTACAAGCCTAGCCATGTCTACTCAGAAGTCAGCCCTGTTTAAATTGGCAGGGCTTACTGCCAGCCCCCTCCAGTGATGCATTGTGGAGTGGCAGGATGATTGCTGCATCTGCAACCCTGCAGCTCACACCAGCTGCAGCAGAAGGCAGACTGGAGGGGGGCAAGATGACTGGGCTCAATTCAAGCCCTTTGCAATTGCAGGATGACAGTGAGAATGGCTTGAGATTCAGTGGATCCAGGGCTGGTTTGGCCCTGCTCCCTCCCTGCCCTCAAAACCCCTCATTTAGGGTTTTCTGCTATCTCCTGCCAGCAAGGATCCCACCAGAAGGCCTCCTATTCATTTGATGGCTACCCAATAGGAGGCTAGCTCAGCCAGCAGAATAGAAGTTTTGGGTTGTTCTGCACATTAATTAATAGCATACATGTGTGCAGATGCAATCAATATAATTTTAGTTTGATTGTCTGAATAGGTCATAGGTCAGCAGGAAAAGCATTCTTTCTTTGGTTTTTAGATGATATACCTATTTTGAGGGGAGCGGGTGGCTCTGTGGTCTAAACCATTGAGCCTCTTGGGCTTCCTGATCGGAAGGTTGGCAGTTCGAATTCATGCAATGTGGTGAGCTTTCACTGCTCTGTTCCAGCTTCTGCCAACCTAGCAGTTCAAAAGCATACCAGTGCAAGTAGATAAATAGGTACCACTGCGGCGAGAAGGTAAACGACATTTCCATGCACTCTGGTTTCCAGCACAGTGTCCCGTTGCGCCAGAAGTGGTTTAGTCACGTTGGCCACACGACCCGGAAAGCTGTCTGTGCAGAAATGCCAGCTCCCTCGGCCTGAAGCGAGAGGAACGCCACACCCCATAGTTGCCTTTGACTGTACTTAACCGTCCAAGGGTCCTTTACCTTTTTACCTTTTTATACCTGTTTTATAGCAGGCACCATTTCAGAAGAGCAGAAGCCCGCTTGTTGTGGGGCAGCCACAGCAATAGCCTCTCAGCGATGGTCTTGCTGCCACTTAGGCTCCAATCCTATACCCATCTTCTTGTAATTAAGCCTCATTAAACTGTATAGGATTACATTTGAGAAGACCAGTATAGGCTTGCAGTTCTATTGAATTCATTAAAACTAATTTTGATATATATGTAGCTAGGAATTAGGCTCCAGGTTTGATGTGAAGGTAGACTTTGGAACACTTGTTCCACAAATGACCTTTTTTTTTGACTTGGTGTGCCACAACCAGTATCATTGCTAATGGATGGCCCAGGGCATAAAGTCCCTGATCTTTTACCCTAAGCCCCAGAACTCCTGCCCTTCATCCTTTTAAAAAGTCTTTTTTATTCTGCAGAGCACAGTGCCAATGATATTCCACCCACCCACCATATTAATTCATTAAGATGCCAAAATGTCCATCAATACAGATAAATTAGCATAGACAAATTTTAGTCAAGACTGTGTTTTGGGCCTATGCTCTGCTTCTGAGCCTTTTAAGTACGGATCAGTGCCCCTAGTCATGCCTGCAAGGTGTTATCACTGGGGGATCCTTCTATAATTATTGAGCTTCCTTTCTAAAATAGTTTCTGACATGTAGATGGGATAGGGAATGATGTCATGCACTGTGTAGGAATCACAGATGTGGGGGAAACGACTCGTTTCATAACAACTTGAGTTTCCATCAGCCCCCGTTTTCTGACTCTCTCAGAACACCCACTTATCTCCTGACAAAACAGCTTTGATGCCCAATATGTTGAGTCACTTGTTACTCAGTGTTTCTCGAAGGAATAACAAAGTGTTGTTCTTTCACGCAAACCAGCGATGATCCTGAATTAGAACGAGGTTGGGTAGCTGTTACCATGCCTTGTTCGGATTAAGCTGAATGAAGCATTGATGAAATACGAGCAGGGCCTCCAGTCATTTTGCATCTCTCACTAGAACTCCCATTCATTTTCAAAATTGGTGCGGTTCAGCATTTTGTTAACATCCTCCACCCCCAATCCATCTGTAAAATGTGACACATTCACTTTATAATATTAACAGAAATAGCCTTTGGGGTTTGCATAGCGTATCCGAAAGAAAGAACTGCTCTGTAAAGCCAGTTTGCCTCCTGCAAGTTGAGAGATGTTGCTGTAAATCTACCTCCCCAAACCAAGAATTTTTGCACTAATTTATATTATGAAATAGAATTTGCTTCCTGAATTTTGACCACAGAGTATCAATAATATTCCTATTTTATAGTATGCAGAGTCTCAGACTATATGCACATCACTCCCCCGCCCAAGCCTAACTTGCGTGGATGATATTTGATAGGTAGTGGTGTTGCTGCGGCACACAGCAGTGAGAGAGCGCCAATGATATACCCCAAATATCTCCTGCACTGCAATTATACTTGGGGCAAGGAAAACATAGACTCCATTGCTGGGTTACTGGTGACCTTCATCAGATAGTTCATCAGCATGAATGAGATTCTCCATTTCACCTGTGTGCATACTTTGAAAGACTGGACCTTTCCCCCTCTATATTGACACAGATTGTGGTTAATGGGTAGTTAAATGGGCATCAAGGGAATACAGTGGTACCCTGGGTTACAGACGCTTCAGGTTACAGACTCCACTAACCCAGAAATAGTACCTCGGGTTAAGAACTTTACTTCAGGATGAGAACAGAAATTGTGTGGTGCGAGGCCCCATTAGCTAAAGTGGTTAAGAACAGTTTCAGGTTAAGAACGGACCTCCAGAATGAATTAAGTTCTTAACCCGAGGTACCACTGTAATTGCAGTAAATACCGTACATGTAGCATAGTATTCAACTTAGTTTTCCTCCAAGTAGGCCCATTGAAATTAATGAACATAACTTAGTCCATTAATTCCAATAGGTGTCCTCTGAGGAGAGCTGTTGGATATCACTCCTTGAGAGTATAGTATATCCTTAGAAAGTCTCAAGGTTCAAGGAAGATTCTTGTCATCAAACATGGACTGTCTTTACTTCTAAATGTGTCGGTGGTTTCTATTACATGAGATAAATGAGTTTCTGTAGGGCTTCTTTAATTCACTATATGGCTTGTGGTCAGTGTTTCTGCAACGCCATAAGTTAATAGGAGTTAGAATAATGCAAAAAGTATGCTGCAGATGTGGGCCTGTAGCCATATTTTATTGAATTCCTTTATGTGGAACCCTTTCACCCTATAGATGATATATTAAAAGACAGAGGAAGACCACATCATATGGAATTCCAGCACACATACACACTGCCCCAATTCAGTCTTTTCTCTTCACAACCATCTATGATATAGCTCCGGCAAAGCTGGAAGTATCTTAATGCTTAGGGATGAAAATTTCAGGTGGTGCGACTTCTCAGAGTTAGAGTTAATGTTCTCAACTTCATTCCTGAGGCAAAATCTGGAATGGAAATGGGGAATCACAGCCTCACAGCTTCTGAATAGCAATAGGGTTTAATATTACTTTCTGTTAAAGTTCATGACTTCACAATCCCAAAGTAATAGCACTCTTCTCTTACCTTGAGCTAAGGCCTTTTAATGAATAGTGAATGCTGACTGTCTATATTCATAATTCACTGTGAATTGAGCGTAGGGGAAAGTAAGACTGTGTGTAGGTGGGGGAATGAAAAAATACGGGTCTACTCAGAAAGGAGCTCCATTTAATTCAGTGGGACTTGTTCCTAGGTAAGTGTGTGTAGGGTGAAGTATTAGAGAATATGCCTCAGGCTGTTTCACACATAGCAGATTTAGGAAAATGCTTCAAATGTACACTGCAGTACACTATGACACGTGATACATATTTCATGGTGTGTGGGAACCTACTTGAGCCGCTATGGTCAATCACAGCTCCCATGTGGTGATATGTACCAAATAAGTTTGATGTTTTTGTGAATATATTTACATGGACTATTACCTTTGGTCTTCTCGTCTGGACAGCCAAGGATCTCCATGCGCACTGCTTAGGCTTGCGCCCTGGAGTTACTTTGGTCTGCTAATGCAGCAAAAAGAACAAGGGAGGCAGCAGTTTCTAGTTTCTGGTCTTTGCAGCCACAGCAGACACTGTGCTTCTCTAGAGGTTTGACTTCACCCCTGGAGGTGCAATCTATTGTCTCCAAAGATGCCAACAATTTTGTAATATGATCAGTTCAAAACTGTATAAATTAACAGATCTTTGGAATGAATGCTAGCTCTCCACAAAGTTTACCAAAGTGGAATGGTTGCTGATGTCTATCTTAAATAAACAAGGCTTTAAAAATATCATGGTGAAGAAACATTCTTTGGAATTTGAATGTTACGTTTCAGGACAGTTGTGTCCATTTGCCAAGGGGTTCCTTGTTGGGGGTCTGGAAGATGATGCAAAAGCCCTTGCAATCCCGAGACCTAGTGACACCAAGATGGGGTGCAAAGTCCTTACATTCATGGGAAGGTGTACTTACCACATGGTCCTTTCAATCCAGAGGAGCATCTACAACTAACACATCATTCTTGAACAGGTATCCTGTACCTTTTGAGACCCAGGGCCCACTTTTAACCCAAGCATCATTGGGGGCCCCATTTCTTAATCTCTTACCATGCATCTGCATGGTGGCATTGCTCCTGTTGCGACCTGCCTTGCATCAGGCCATGACCTGCCAGTTGAAGACCAGTGGTCTAGAAGACTGACTTTGGAGTCAAAGGCATCTTTGGGTGAAGACCTTTGCTGAAGCACCCCAAGGAACAGTGTGTAGCTTCTACCTTGTCTTACTCCATTTTCTGTGCTACAAGAATCAAGTTAAGCAGAGCCACTATAGTTGGTTAACTATATCTTAGTGGAGATTGTGTGAATGTGTATGGGAATGCTTAAATAGAAGAAGTTTTTGTGAACTGGTACCATTTCCCCCATCCAATCTCAGGTTGCATCCATGACAGCTGGATATGTCTACAGTGAAATAGACGTGTGTGTTCAGATATAATGGGGCACCATATGTGTACACTCAATGCACATTCTTGGTCTGTAATGTAGTTTATGCAACTTTGGTAATATGATCAGTTGCATAACTATGTATATAAATGCAAATGGATTCACCCTGTCATCTAACTTTTTCACAGATTACAATCATACTCAATCTAGTTGTACTTAAGCCTTCCAAAGTCAATCAAAAGCTGTTTTCATTTTCTCAGCTTTCTTGATGAATATGCTTCACACTTGACCTCCTGTTACAATAATCAAACACAGGGCAACAATTTCTCAATATAATGACATTTATCTGAATTTCTTTGGGCTGTCATGCAGCTGTTAAATGCATATGGCTGACTGATATGCACAGAGAAATGTTCATGAGATACCAAAAACCAGTAAGGTTGTAGGCCCTTGATTTTCTAAAATAAATGCTTTAAAGTAATCTTTGGAGTAAATGCACACTGTCTTAGTTTATCATCACAAATAATTTGTCTTTTCCATTCATTGGTCAAAACGTTATAACACAAGGAAAAAACTGCAGTTTTCTGTAACATAGGAAAATTTCTGGAACGTTTCAAAACCCAGGTATAAGCATGCAAGGTCTGCTAACTTTTCACCCAGTTCCTTGATCTGCAGCTATTAGCAGGTGAGCATGTTATTTCCATGTCATGAAAAATGTCACCTAGTTATGCTAGCAGAGCAGTAGTGGGGCACTTGTGGCCCTCCAGATATTGCTGGACTAGAACTCCCATCAGCTCTCTCCTTTCCTTCCAATAGCTCAGTTGGTAGAGCATTAGACTCCTAATCCAGGGGTTGTCAGTTTGAGCCCCACATTGGGCAAAAGATCCCTGCATTGTAGGGGGTTAAACTAGATGACCCTCATGGTCCCTTCTACCTCTACAATTCTATGATTCTGTTGGCCATGCTGGCTAGACCTGATAGCAGTTGCAGTCCAGTAACATCTGGAGGACCACAGATTCACAATCTCTGGTGTAGAGTGTCAAAGCACACCCCATTTTATCCATAGATTGCTCTACTAATTGAATAACAGTTGAACTGAGGTAAACCAATCTCTTGAGATACTACTAGTAATTAACTAGAGGTGATCAAGAACAGGCAGCCTACCTCCAGAGGAACATGAAGACAGACAGCAAATAGCCCAGGTGTTAAACTAAAACGTCATTCATGCACGAGCCTGGAGAGAGAAAATAGATTATGTTTTCCCCACTCACATTAAGGCCCAGTATCTCCAGAGCTTCTGTCATTCCAGTTTGATAAAAGCTAATTATATACATCTTGCCTTGATCTATTTCTCACTGAGGAAGTCAAATGTGGCATTTGCCAGCTGGCCACCTTCTCTCAGGTTATGTGAAGGACTCTATTTTACTACTGTTATTTCAGACACCTCACTTTTTGCCTCTGGGCTTCTGTGCATAATTTTTTGACAAGAAGCTTTTAAAGAAAGGAAGTGTCGATTTTTCCAAAAGGACCTTTTTCTATAGGCTTTAAAAAGCAAACAATGGAATGGAGAAGCAAAGCCATGTTAAAGTAAAACGTAAAGGGAACTTTAGGACACACAGGAAATAATGGCCTACACACACATCCCAGCATCTTCAGGTCTTCCTTGGAGGTTCCTTTGCCGGAGTTAGAGCTCCTGTAATTTCCCTTGGATGTTCCTTTCGATTCCACAGTCATTTTCCTCCATCAATTTTCTTCCTTGTGCCACAAGGCTGAGTAACTGTTTCACACTACAAATGAACACATTTGTTCTTTTTCAAATGAGCTGCAGACAGAATATCATTACTTTGTCCTGCACTGCCACTTAGTTTCCTTCCAGAGAAGCATTAAGTTTCATTTTTTTAAAGTATTTTTTTTATTGATTTTCAATATACACATATTAACAACAAACAAGGTATGGAGTACAGTTTTTCCATTTACAGTTCCTTAAATATCCTAATCATTCGAAGCAACAAGTGTATTCTGTTTATGAACAGCCAGCAGCTTAAAAGGATAGGCTCATCACTATTGAATTATTGCTTTGTTGAGTACCACTGTGTAAAGGCAAAATGGTCTTCTGCATTTAAGCAGATTGAAAGATTTCCACCATTGTGTCTCCTTATTTTACTCCCTCAGATTTTGCTAGGCTCTCTAGATCTTCTCTGTAGCACAATATCTTTCAAATTGTGCTGTTGGAGACTCAACAGATTGTTGTCTAGGTCCCAAGGCTCTGTGAGCGCTTACAAAATGCTCTGCTAAAAGAGTGTGTCCCAGATTTAAACTATTAACCCAGGATGCCATAAAGGAAGGCATACCAGTCTACACTTCCTTTTCAAAGATCCCTCTCTAGTGTAAATGTTATCTTCAGTTATGATCCTCTTGATCTGTCAGCTGAACCTCGAAATAATAAACTGTCAGTTTTAGGCATTTAGCTTTCTTTGGATTATCCAGACCCAACTTCAAGGCCTTGTTAGCTGCCTTAGGACTCAGCTAGAAAATGTGATTTATATGCATTGTATATGCGATATAACATTGTGCCACCAGATGGCGATGTGGAGTCCCATTCTTCTCTGCCTGTTTTCCCAGTTTAAATTTACAACTCTTTAAACTGAAATGCTTCTTTGATGTGCATAGATCCAGCCTTAGTCAAATCAAATATTTGAGAAAAAAGTGCAGACAATTTGTCTTCCATAGGCTTTAATGCCTCTGACAAGTCAGTGGCTGACCATATTTTATTAACATATCTGAATCCTTCTGCAAGAGACTGGTCAATTATGCACCTTTCAAAGTGTTCAAACCCCCAGGCACCATTCTGAGAACTTTATATTCACTGTCTGACAGAGTGGGCAGGTTCATATTGTTTTCTGCTCCCTCAGTTAACTTAGGAATTTTTGCACTATTCCAAGTATTTGCCCTCTGCATTACCTTATGTTATCAGCAAGTTGGAACAGATTACAGACATTAATCAAGGCATTCCTTTCAGCGTTTGTCCCAAGGGGAATGAAGACTCAGCACTATCCATTCCATTCCATTTGCAGGCAACCCATACCCCCTCCCCTCCAAACTGATTTTATTTATATTTATTGCCAGACATATTCAAAGGATTTGTAGAAACAGCTTTCCCTAGATGCCACAAGAAACTTAGTAAAGGGCAAAGGGACCCCTGACCATTAGGTCCAGTCATGACCAACTCTGGGGTTGCGATGCTCATCTCGCTTTACTGGCCGAGGGAGCCAGCGTACAGCTTCTGGGTCATGTGACCAGCATGACTAAACCGCTTCTGGCAAACCAGAGCAGCACACAGAAACGCCGTTTACCTTCCCACCGGAGCAGTACCTATTTACCTACTTGCACTTTTGACGTGCTTTTGAACTACTAGGTTGGCAGGAGCCGGGACTGAGCAACAGGAGCTCACCCCATCGCAGGGATTCAAACCACCGACCTTCTGATTGGCAAGTCCTGGGCTCTGTGGTTTAACCCACAGCGCCACCCATGTCCCACAAGAGACTTAGAACTGGGCAAAAAGAGAGAAGGAAAAAGTAAATATGCCAGAGATTTCAACCAAAGACCTCCTAACCTTCAGTGGTCTCCATAAACATATTTACATCAGACCTACAAAGTTTTCAGCACATAGAATATAAGAATTTATCTACATTTGTCTGAAACTACTTTGATCTAAAATGATGACAACAGCTAAAATGTTTTTGCAACAATTATGTGTAAGCTTAATTATGGAGGCTCAGAAGCAAAGCACATGACTTTGCTCTTCAAGTCTCAAGTAAAAGGATCAGGTAGTGATCACTTCAGCAGCCCATCACCATTGCACAAAATGTTTATCATGAGGAGCTAAGATCACTTACTGTCTACCTGCAGTGATCTAGTCATCAACAGAGAGGTTGTCCTTTATTACTATGCAAAAGTGGACAACACCTTGAGATAGATAGCAGTGAAATATGTTATATTGACTCCTTATATTGAACAAAATTGAATTCCTACCTGACAATCGATGTCTGCATAATGAAATGCAGACATTATACAATGGTATGCATGTAAGCGTGTCAACACATACTAATCCTAAGGTATGTGCTTAGGAACCTTAAGAACAAATGTGGCACACTATTGATTTATGAGCTGACTGAGATTTATAGCTCTTGGAACAGCTACATCATTCCAACAGCTCTGGGAAGAGTATACACATGTTTATAATGCTATATTAGAAAGTGGGGAGAGACCCTTAGCTCAAAAGTCTAATAATGCTCAGTACACTTGATATTCTGCTTCAAGGAGGCCAAACCACAAATTACATTAAGTGCATGATTGCTACTGGCACTGTAAGTGGCTTTCCTCCCGAGACACATAAATTCCCCTTCCCATTTGCTGTTATCCCACTCTTTTCAGAAAGCTGAGAATAGTACAGCGGGAGCAAATTCTTCTGTGTTGTACACATTCACTCAAAGAAGACAGTGGGACATACTACAGTATGCGTGAACCACAGGCAATGACGCCACTTTAAATAGCACCTCCATCTCTCTCAAGGCCTTTTCTCTCTCTGGTGTATATATAAACAATGCCAGTATAGAGAATATGTGTAACCACCCCGATTTCCTCATGAGCACAAATCATCCTGAAGGCACAAGTAAAAAGGACTTCTGGAGGGGGCCTGAGTCGCCCCTAATTTGAAACTTCCCTTTTCCTTCTCTCCACAACCTCCGTCTATTTCAAGCACTGAAATAATGCCATGGGTTTAACTCACATACCCTGGTTCAACCTCATCACCAAAATATATGCTAATACTTTTAAGTCCAGAGCCACAGGATTTAATGTCTGGCTAGGCCAATATCACTGGAAAATCCCAATAACTGGATGCCAAAATACAGTTATCTTTTGTAGCAAATTGACCTTGTTAGAGCATGTGTTTCCTTGTTCATTCCAACCCCTCTTATCAGTATTGTTCGTCTAAGCCAGCATCTTGACAAGCAACATAAACCGGGGGGGGGGGGGGGAGAAAAGAACTGAGGCTCTGGATTATCTAAAGGCATATAATAAAATGTAAAGACGGGAATGTATAAATGTCACCATTGGGAAATTGCTAAGAAATAAACTTGCTGATCCAGAATTAATGTAATGTTCGAAAGCAATTTTGTAGAAATCTGTCTTCAGTGATTACTTTCTCATGGGTCAATGAGCCTGTGTTATGCAGCTTGGGAATATTTCAAGTTGCCGCCAAGGAAAAAAGTGATTTTTATTTTTTTTGTATGTGAAGGCTAAGCAAAGACAGAATTGAATGAGACTTATCTCATCAGGCTATGCATAAAATTACTTAGGTAACACATTTATGAGCAAAGCAACTGAAGATACACTGCAACTACACTGCCAGAACAGTTGCCACATCCTAGGCATGTTTAGCCTGGGAGGGGGAAACACACAAGCAGAGATATATATATATATATATATGCAGGTTTTGGTGTCCTCGGGTGTCTTCCCGTGTAAAAGTTGGGGTGTCTAGGCGACGTTTCGACGAGGTCTCACTCGTCATCTTCAGGCTGGTGCTTTCGGCTTCTTGTTACTGGAACAGAGCAGGGTCTCAGTGTTTGAGTTCCTATAAATACTGTTGAGGTGTGGTGTATAGCCTCCAATGTTCTGGGCCGAGAGGAAGTTCCCAGGCTAGTGTGCCTTTTCTTCTTTTGTTCCTTAATTGTTTGAGGGATATCTTGAGTGATTTCTTGAGTGTCCCACTTTCTGCCCCTTTCTGTTGTTGTTATGCATGCATATATATATGCATATATATATGCATATATATGCATATATATATGCATGCATAACAACAACAGACACACCCACAGTATTCCTGGAAATACTTCCATAGCCAACCAGTCAGGGACTGTGCTGGTGACCACATCTGCATTATTTAATTATATAGTTCATCACTTTTGACAAAAAAGTCTTAAAGTGACCTACAGAATGCTTTAAAGTACATGTTTTAAAGAATGTTTAAAGTGTTGGACTATGACCTGGGAAACCAGGGTTCAGATCCCTACTCAGCCATGAAGCTCCTGGGCGAACTTGGGCCTGCCACATATCTAATGCTAGC
Source organism: Podarcis muralis (assembly GCF_964188315.1). NCBI lineage: Eukaryota > Metazoa > Chordata > Lepidosauria > Squamata > Lacertidae > Podarcis > Podarcis muralis. Next base: position 43,896,279 of record NC_135663.1, on the reverse strand, counting down.
CTACCTCACAAGGTTGTTGTGATGGTAATATGGAGAGAAGGAGAACCATATACATCACCTTGAGCTCTTTGGAGGAAAGGTAGGATGTAAAAACATAACAAACAAACAAACAAACAAACAAACAAACAAACAAACAAACCCTGTGCTATTTCCCTAAAAGTCTCGGGGGCACAAACCTAGCAAGGCTAAAGATGAAGCTCTCTGTTGTTTATCTAGTACAGCACAAAGGCATGAAGTCAGGTAGCTACTACAGGTAAGCGCACCTATTCCAGGGGAAGTCTTTGAAAACCTATTTGGCTAGATTGATCCTCAAGTTTGGCTAGATTGATCCTCAAGTTTGGCTCTCAAACCTAGATCCTTCCCAGTTTTTAATCCATGGAAAGATGGCACCTACCTGCTCATTTTTCCTGCTGAGGAATACTGGCTTCAGTGATGTCTTGCGATGGAGGTCAAGATAGCCTGCGCTTGTTTCTCCTCAATCTCCTTGGCTTTCCTTTCAAAGGAAACAAGGATAGGTACCCCTGTTCGAGGCTGCCCACCCACTTTCTGCCCCTTCACCTATTTTGCCCAATTTTCAATTTCCAGATCAGCCTGTGGGCCGCTGGCACCCATGTTTGGCATCCCTGGCCTCTGGCTCTTCAGTACCCTGGGGCACAGGACAGCACACAGCAAGCTCTCATTCACAGCCCAAATGTGAAAAACTGGAAATACTTATTTGTTAGAGCAGAACTTATTGGCTACCCTGAACCTCCCTTTTAATTCCCTCCCCACCTTTTTATAAAAGAGTGCAATAGCTCCCATTTTTTAGTAAATGCTGTAAAACGAAAGCTAAACAAGTGAAGCTAAACAAGTGAAGATGCTTGCTGTATAGCCTTGTGAGTTGATGAATTTTGTGTTTAGTGGAAGGGCAAAACCTCTGGAGAGTCAGAGGTCTGCTACAACTTTGCAGGCTTAAATGAATGTTTCAATTTCACCAACAGTGTGAATAATGTGATGCTGTTAGAGCTTAACTGTAAAAAAGTGCAGCGTGTCTTTCTGTATCAATGGCAGTTCAGCTTTAGGATCCAAGAGGAAAATAATTAATAGCCACAAAGTTACATCTAAAATGAATGAACATTGGTTGGGTGGATGTTGCTAGCCTACATATTTATTCAAGGTGAAATCTCCTCCTAATTACTTCAGATATATTTATTACATTTATATCCTTGGAACCTTTCTGCAAGGTTATTTCTTTTGGCAGGGAGCCCCACAGATGAACATATTTATAGCATATGTTTAAAGCACATCATTTTATCTGAAGAATCCTAGAATATATAGTTGGTTAATGGTGCTGGGAATTGTAGCTCTGTGAGGAGTCAGCTAAAGTTCCCAGGATTCTCTGGGAGGAAATACCGGTAATGTGCTTTCAAAGCCTGAGTGCTTTCAAAGCCTTTCTGTGCTCTTAGAAATACCTTGAGTTTTCCTGAGATCCCTTTCAAGAAGCTCAGAAAAAAACCCATGTTAATTGTGCGACAAGTCGTATACAGACTAGGCTAAAAGACATCAATCTACTGCCATTATTATTATTATTATTATTATTATTATTACATGTGGTGCAATCTGCTGTGATCCTATATGCATTTTCCTGCAAGCAGGCTTGTTGAACAGTCATGACTGTATAAAAAACTGTTTTAACGGCTTGCCTTACTAAAACTTAAGTAAAAACATAGTTTGTTCTGGAAACATTTGGTCTGAGGCCTTGCCGTTTGCCCCAGGCCTAGGTGCCATACAACTGTGCCAGACATATGGAGCAGATTGGCCCAGTTAAAGTCCAGAAGGCATAATGGCTGTTTGGTGGAGGCAGCTGCAGAAAAACAAAGAGATCCACTTGGTGGCAGTGCTGAAAATAATATGCAACAGGGGCTGGTTTGCTTGCATCCCTCTCCTCTCACGCTGCAAGCTACAGGCTGCATGTCACACGCTCACAGGCAGTCTGGATCCTTAGCATGCACTGAGCATATATGCATGTCTTGTTGCCGTAGGCTGATCAAAACCTGGATGGTATGGAGAAGAGAAGGGAGAGAGAGGATAAATGTAACTTCATTTCAATGAAGCTTCCTCAAAGGTCATTTGAATAGGCCATTAATTGTAGGTCCGCAAAATGAGTACTTGAAGCAATCTGAATTTTTGAAGCATTTCAGTGACTTGAATAGTTAAAATCTTAATTAGGGCCTTCCTTAAGGAAAGTCTAGTCACTTTTAACTGGGCATTTTAACAAAAATGCTGTGTGTTTTTGCTCTCGTCTTGGTGCTCTTCCATACGTTACTTTTTATCTGCATTGACATCATAGAATCCTAGAACTGTAGAGTCGGAAGGGACCCTAAGGATAATCTAGTGCAACCCCATGCAATGTGCTGAAAAAAAGTTTTTCTATTCTGTTGTAGTTGTTGGCCTCCATCTGTCTCAGAGACAATGGAGGAAGTGTGCCTTTGGGGGTGAAGTCAAACTGTTTGAAGGTTACATCACCTGCTGTGGCTGGAGAGACTGATGTGGGAGAGACATGTTTTGTTACAGCTGGGCAGATGAAGGCATCCGGTTGCGCTGTTGCGGACACACCATGGTGTTTCTTCTCTCTGCGCTCCTCCCAGACGTCACTCCTCTGATGGTCACAACTATGGATACACAACCTGTCTGTCTGTCTGTCCGTCTGACTGTCTGTCTGTTTGTAGGTGCTGCAATCATCTACACATTGGTCTCTCACTATCCATAACGCCTTGCCATTCCATTTCTCCCTGTTGCATCACCCTCCATATATTACAATATGCAAGTTAGGAAAAATGGCTCGGTAGATTAGGGATGGGGAACCTGCAGCCCTGCAGATGCTTTTGGACTCCAGTTCCCATCATCCCCAAACAGCATAGCCAGGGAGCAGGGTTGGTGGGAACTGGAGCCCAGCAACATCAGGAGTGGTGATTCAAGTTCCACATCTCTGCAGTAAACCCAAACTTTCCTTCTTTAAATTTGCAGCTCCCTGACCTTGAGCAAATTGTCCCATTTCCTCTATAAGTGAGGCTTTTTACATTTTGCCTGTTCTACAATTATGCAGTTATGCTGTTGAAAACTGAGGCTGCCCTGCAATTAAGAATACTGGATACTATTGCTGCTATTCGTCTATCTGAACTTTTGTTTATTCATCTACTGATAATTTATTTTAATTTTTCTCTTGCTTCAAACAACCACACCTGGATATGGTCTCTGCTGTTGGATCCCATGCATCTTAGGCTTCTCTGCCCCCTCCCCATTTCCCCTCCATGATTCAGCAATGACTTCTTCCTAGCTAAATGATGTGTCACTGCCCTTATTTTGCATTTGGCGCACAAGGATAGGGCCCCTGGCTTTCGAGTCTCCCATAATTCCTCTTGGAGGCAACTAACTAAGATTCCGGTGCTTTGCTAGCAATGATTTCTGTAACTTAGCAATTCAATTAGATGGCAGCTGTCCTACATAATGTTTCATGAGACCATAAATGAGGTATTTTGATTTACTGTCCTGGCTTAGAGCAATCAGCAGAGGGTGCTTACTATGCTGGAGCTGGCAGATGCATGCTTGATGGCAGGAAAACAAGCTGAGCAAATACATTCTGCCTCTCTCCCCAAGATGAAGTGTGCCACCAAGATCAGAAGGAAGGAAATGAATTGGCATTCCAGTTTTGCATTGCACTGGGAGCAGAATGAACACTGTCCTCCCCTCTGTTCCCAAGCTGTGGGAAGCTGGAACCCGGACAGAAACTCTTACTCTTGAGGTCCCTCTAGCTGACAGCCAAGTAAAATATGATTGGAAGCTGCTGGAATGAGGACACCCCCTTATTTGAAGGGCCATCAGAGGACAGTCCCCAGACAGTTCTCTATTTGTAGGACTGGAAAGGAGGGTCCTTGAAGTTTCCCACCAACAGCACCTGGACAACAGACTGAGCAGGCACACAGTCACAGGTTTCCCACTATGGTGAGAAATCTAAAAACCCACCAAATAGCAGTTTGAAAAAGAAACATAATAGCATTACTGGGAACAATGGGGCCAAACTACATGTGCCAGTAAACATATAGTTTCAACAGTAAATGGTTCTCTCTGGGACACAGGATCAGAATTTCAGCAGCAGGCTATTTCAGCACACCAAGGTCCTGATCCTATCCCATCCTTCCCCATGACTGCTATTCACAGTTTTTAAAAAATGCATGCAACATGCAGGAGGGCGGTTGTATAGTGGTACCTTGGGTTACATACGCTTCAGGTTACAGACTCCGCTAACCCAGAAATATTACCTCGGGTTAAGAACTTTGCTTCAGGATGAGAACAGAAATCGTGCTCCGGCAGCGCAGCAGCAGCAGGAGGCCCCATTAGCTAAAGTGGCGCTTCAGGTTAAGAACAGTTTCAGGTTAAGAACAGACCTCTGGAACGAATTAAGTACTTAACCCAAGGTACCATTGTACTTCTGACCCTCAAGTGTTCACAGCCACTTACAGTATATACACTTGATGCTTCCAGTAGCCTGTGCTGATTCTTGGTTACAGCTGCTAGAGATGGATGAATCTATCACTTCTGGTTTCTCTTAGCTTCTTATTTTCCCAAATAAATCCAGTTCTTCACTCTTCCTCATCAGTTTGAAAAAAAATAAGTCCTCCTGACAATTCACCAGCATTTTATTGCGGCTTTCTCCAGATACACACATGCTTGCTCACAATTTTGCCTAATATAAACATTTTTACAAAGAATTTCCCCCATAAAACAATGCATATTTGAATGTCGTTTTCACAGACATATGCATTCTTATGAACACTTTACTCCAGCACGTGCATTTTTGCACACATGAATTGGCTGGAGAACTGCACTGCCAAATTTGGAGAAGCGCAAATTTCAAAGGATGGTTGCGTTTCGGTTCTTGTATTGTTTTAGAAAGTGCTAATTGGGTAGGTTTTGAACTGTAAATGTGCACTGAATTGAGTTTCTCTCCCTATCTGCTACCACTTTCTTTAGAAAGTGTATTTGGGGGGAAGGGAGAAATAAAAAAGGAACAAAAAATAATACAAACATACACTACAGAAAGTTCTTCCATGCTTGGTTCAGGCAGTAGCCATTCATTTATATTGCATAGGTGTACACATGCAGATGTATGGAAGTGAGAGCTGGACCATAAAGAAGGCTGATCGCTGAAGAATTGATGCTTTTGAATTATGGTGCTGGAGAAGACTCTTGAGAGTCCCATGGACTGCAAGAAGATCATTCTTAAGGAAATCAGCCCTGAGTGCTCACTGGAAGGACAGATCGTGAAGCTGAGGCTCCAATACTTTGGCCACCTCATGAGAAGAGAAGACTCCTTGGAAAAGACCCTGATGCTGGGAAAGATGGAGGGCACAAGGAGAAGGGGACGACAGAGGACGAGATGGTTGGACAGTGTTCTCGAAGCTACAAACATGAGTCTGACCAAACTGCAGGAGGCAGTGGAAGACAGGAGTGCCTGGCGTGCTCTGGTCCATGGGGTCACGAAGAGTCGGACACGACTGAACAACTAAACAACAACAACACACATGCAGAGCCATCATGAATCAAGGCAGCTGGGAGCAGGCAGTCAATGGAGATGCAGAGGGAGGGAGAGAGAGAGAGAGAGAGAGAGAGAGAGAATGAGATGCCATTACAGTAACAATGAAGAGAGGTGAAGGGAAAAGACAAAGGCTCAGTTGTGTCTGATGATATGGCCTACAAGGCAGAAAGTAATTCAGGGATGAAGCTACATAGAGATCTAGCTCCTTCACACAGAATCTGTGGTGCAGATATTTTTGTGCTATAATTGTTTTCAGTTTTACATTGAGATAATTTTAAAGGGGTGGGCAGGTAGAAATGTATGACTGACAATTCAAAGTGTTTATGTGGCTCATGGGAGAGAAGTTCTAAAAAGAAGTTTGTTTGCAATGGGGCGGTAATGATATGCCCTCTGGTAGATTCCTGCGGTGTACAATCAGGAGTGATTTTCCAGATTTTCCTTTTCTAATAGGGCAAATTAGTTCCCTGTTTCCTTTGCCTGAGGAATCAAAACATGATTAGCATAATTAGTTATGTTAATGTAGGAGAATCACAGGTTAGCAGGTGCCAAAAATATGAATTTGGAAGCCGGTTTTAAATAAAGATAGCTGCTGATTTCCTGGTTACTAACCACATGATAGCCTTTCAAGCTGGAAAGGGGATGATCTGTTAGGTCATAGAAACTTAAACCTTTACATATGGATGAGATGATGATGATAACAATAATAATAATAGATTGCAACTGCATTCTGTTGGAGGGAAACTTTTAAACAATTGCTAAGATGCTTTATTAGATTATGTAGCTTAACTAAGGATATGCTAATTACCAAATGCACACTGAGTAGAATGGGGTTTTTAATGGCTTTTTAAATAGAGAAAGAGATAAAGCTGGATGTATTTTCAGCTGAACACCTGCAGAGTACTTAGCAAATTTAGCAGCTGGGGATCTGCTGCATATTTTTCTTCTCTGAGTCTTTAATCCTTTCTTCCTGACCACTGACTCAAGAGTATAAAACGATGGAGTTTTGCTCGAACAGTTTTATTTTCTGGCCTCTGCATTTAGTTTCAACCTGAGGGTAAAACACCATAAAAAGACACAAGGAGACCAATCAGCTTAGCATGCCTGGCCTCACAGAGGAAATGATCTTGTTCTGTAACAAAGTTGTAGGCGTGTTGCCAGCCTTTTAATACCTGACGTTTCTCCATCCCTCAAACACTACTTCATCAGAACTACACTGTCAACCAGTAACTTAATACATCTCTTGAAATACTGTGCACCATCCCAGACATGTTAACTATTATTGACACACAAATATTTCATGGTGGAGCTGAAATAAGGCCATCACCTGTCTGTTTCTGACTGGAGGAGATTTGGGAAGCTTACAGTGGGAGTACTGAGAGCATCTGCCATAGGAAGGCTAGTGAAAGCCGCCATGTTAGTTACCACCTGTAGGATTTTACATATACTACAAATAACTGCTGAAATGCAAGAGATAAAGAGAGAGATAGAGGTCTCTATTAAAATAAAAATTAAAAAAGCATTAAGAAGGCCCTTGGGTGTGTGTGTGAGGGGGGGGTCCCTCAATTTCACCAAACCCACAGGGTAATGTTGATTCTGGTACACAAGGTAGAATAATGAACTGAATTTCAAATAATCAGTGAATTTTGTCATAATGGAAAGATGTAACAGAAACAGAAACATTCACCAAGTACATATGGTATTTATGATAGAGTGGCTGATGAAGTTTCATTCAGGTGAAGTTTTTTTATGTCAATTTGTGGAGTGGGGTGATTTCAGACCCCAGTATGAAGTCTGCCTGAAATCTCCAGGTGTCTGAAACAACATGAAAGGACCTGGTTGTCCCCAAAGGACTCTAGATTGACTGATGATGTTAAGGGTTAAGTGCTGAGGCTTAGAGGGATTTGAGCCTGCTGTATCCCTCCTAGCATGGAATGGGTTGTCCTAACCATCTAGATTACATTATGGAGATCATAGCAAGGACTTGAACCATGATGGGAGAGACACAGAAAGCTCTGAAACATCCAAACCAGAGATTAGATTTAGAATTAATCAGGAGACTCAGTGAAATTTTGGAATTGATGGGACATTGCCCCATTTCTAATCTATTCTAAAGGCTTGCCTTGAAGAAGAAAAAAATCATACAAGTGTTCATGTGTTTTCAATTTTCTGATATAAATGGGAGAGTAATTAAGGCCATAATGTATAGTAGGTTGCATTGGGCCTAGTGGAATTTACTTCTGTGTAAACATATATAGATTGCACTGTTTATCTAGCATATGTAGGGGGAATCTGCTGATCTAGAACAGGGAGGAAAATGTATAAGGTTGCCAATTTCTATTACAATTGTGCTGTTCTCCACCCATTATGTCTCCTGCTTCCTTAGCATTTCTTTGGTCTAGAAAAAGCCCTGAGCAGGCTGGATTTATACATTAGAGTATTATGGTTGACTACGTTTTTATGTACTGTCACAACCAATGAAAAATCGCTAGGGAGCTCTTTCAGGAGCCATACTCATGCGCCATTAATTTTAAGGCCACCTTCTACGGCATACTCTCCATGCTAACTTGTGAATACTTTTTATCCTCCATGGAAATGATCACATCTACAATAATTTATATTCTATTTCAAGAAGGTATCCTCTTTCTCAGTCCATAGACAAGGAAAATTAATGATTCAATTGAGCTGAGTAAGTTTTTGTTGTAAAACTCACACTCTTTAGTGACATAAATGGCTGCTAATCCAAACCACCAGTCATTACAAAGTGATTGGCCATAATATTAACTACATGTGGCTCTCCTGCTAGTATGGAGGTTAGGTGCAAAGCTGGAAAGATCAGCAATTAGCATGATACACAGAAGACCCAGGGATAAAAATGTAGGATTTCTGGTAAGTAAGCATTTATGCATAATGAGCTATATACTGTTGGATAACCTATATAGAAATCGCTAGAGGCTACTGCCATTCTTAGATTTTTTTAAAAAAAAATAAGTGCCCTATTACCACTGTTCTTGTAGTTGATTCGTCACAAAGTTTGAAATATGGCTCTAACACCAGGCATCTTCAGAAAACGATTATCATTAACTCTAAAAACAGTTCCTGCAGCTCCACTCCCACCTTCACAATAAATAAATGAAACAATAAGCTTTAGAATGAAAACTTGTTTTGTTTTTGATATATCATCTGGCGGGATGTAATACAAAGATCCATGGAGCTCCGAGAATGAAATCTGGAAGCCTCTTTCAAGATACCAGAGCCAAACAGTGAAACTGGTGAGCCTGATAATGCCGCAGGACCGACCATTCTTTACTACTATTTATTATTAAATTTGTATACAACCCTTCCTCCGAAGACCACCGGGTGGCTCACAACATAAAAATACAAAATGAAAGTACAACATACATAATAAAAGAGAAACAAACCAATAACCCCCTCTCACAAACACACTTAAAAGGCCATAATTGGCCCAAGGCCTGGTTGCTGTGGTTATTTTTTGAATTTGTTTACCACCCTTCATCTGCACATCACAGGGAGGTTCACAACATGAAACCACCATTCTGAACTGATCTTTGACCATAATAAAAAAATATTATTACTGCATTAAAATATGAAATAAAAAATAAACCGCAATATAAAAATACATAGTAAAATTGAGGATGGGGGGCAATAACCCCTCCTCCCACAACACATTTAAAAGGGCATTGGATGTCAATCAGCCAGAAAAGCGTTTTTGCATGGCTCCTAAAGACATGCAGTGATGGTGCCAGGTGAGTCTCCCTGGGGGGAGCATTCCACAAACAAGTAGCCACCACAGAAAATGCCCATTCTTGTGTTGCCACCCTCCTCTTGCAGAGGAGGCACATGAAGATGAGCCTCAGATGATGATTGCAAGGTCTGGATCAGTTCATATGTGGAGAGGCGGACCATGCCACAGAAAGGGACAAAGAGAAAGCAATGGCGAAGTAGCCAGTGTGATCAAATTACTCAGAAAAGTAATTTGATCACACTGGCTACTTCAGGTGTTTAGCCACAGGAAGCCACAGGACTGTCTGTAAATATCACAGATAGAGCTGCCACAGTGACTTGGGTCATGGAGAGCAGCATTTGACAACTATTAAAACTTTCACAAACTACAGTAGAGTTGATGCTGAAAATGGAGATTGAGAACTATGGTTACTGCCCCAGTTTTTATAATAAAAAGGCCTGCCAGAGTTGGTGGGAAAGTGAGACTTAATTACTTAACTTGTAGTGAGGTTTCAATACTGTACCTGGAAGTGGAGGTGAATTGAAGTGATATAAAATAGGTCTGTCAGGTGCCATATTAGAAACCTCCACTCAGAGCATAGCCCCAATACCTTATTGTTAAATTTTCCGATTCAGATGTAAAAAATGGATGTTGCACAATACAAAAAGGCTCTGAGAGACGCTCAAATTCCCTACCTGTGCAAATGAGGGCTACTAATGAGGGCTCTGATTGAAACTGATGGAATATCAGGAGACAATGATTATTATGTATGAGGATTCAGGGAAATTCCTAGCAGTTCTCAACACAGGTGAGGAGATGAGATGAAGATGGAATAAAAGAGGAGGATCCATGTGGTAAACTCTATGATTGGGCATATTTCTTAAAGAGAAGCAAAAAGCCAGAGCTCTGTAAAGGAACCCAAACTAAAATTAGAAGGGAGCTTGTTTAAAGGTCCCAGGCATTGTACTCGGCATCCTTTTTCTATTAGCAGGATGCAGAGGCTGGATTGGATAAGAAACATTAAAAGAATTCACTGAACATACTCAGCAATAAATCTCATATTTATTGCACAGGTAGGGAATTGGATCTAGCCATAATTGGTGACCAACCTCAAACTGAAGACAGAGATGGGTCCAGCCCTATGGCTCGATCTAGTTCCCCACCTAATAGAAAAAGGATGTCATGGGCCAAACAGGGAGGCTTGGTGGGCAGCAGCATGTGAGCAAACCATTGTTTCATTTCCACACGTATCTCTCTGGATCAGGCACTCTGTATATAATAGTCTACCTTCAAACACTCATTGTCACTGCAGCTTGGCTTGCTATTCTAGAGCAAAAGTGACTTAATATTTTGGAATGTGTCAGCAGGGGATTTGAAACCAGCTTTGCTATATATTCTACAAAATAAGAACTCATAATTACAGTAATTAGAAAGATTTGTTTTTAGTCATTCTTGGTAGTAGAGCTTTCTCTCTTTGCTAATTGTGTCAAAAGAATTATCTGATGACATGATGTATAACTAACAGGGAACCGGTTTCCCCTCACTTCAGTTAATATTTTTGACTGTGAAACAGGTCCGCTCTATCCCAGGAACACCCTGCAGTCCAGAAATCTAATTACATTTACACATAGGATCCCTTGTGGTTAGTAAAAGGCTTTATATCATCAATTACTGTCATTTGATCATAGCATCCACACACTACAGAGGAATCTGATGACAGAACAGAGTGATTTTATATGATAACTTGTGGGGCTCAAGAGTCTCAGGCAGTGTACAGCCTTACAAGTGTCCGACGGATTAGCTCCTTGCCTGTGTTAGGGTCTGTAATGTTTTCTCATTTTATGGAGAATTTGGCTTGAAAAGCGAAAAACATAAAACATGACGCTCCAGTTAGCACAGCAATAAAATGGGCATCTGCTTATTTTGATTCAAGTCCAGCTTCTTCCTTCCTTTCTGCTGTAACATGGGCTCTGCAGAAGTATTTTTTCCATGCGCACACTAGAGATGTGTAGTGTTTGGTCATTTCAGAGAAATCTAGGTTCCTTCTTTTACGGCAGTACTTTTGTTGTAGAGAAATCACTTTTCCACAATACTCAAAAACATAATAATTGATGTGGGAATGGCTAAGTGGACTCATATTAGATTCAAAGAAAAAAGACAATATATATATTTGTAATATACTGGAATCCATTTATTGACTATAGTAAGAAAACTGGGTCATTATCAGATTCAAACAATGGCTTTAGAATATTTTGACAGCTCAGAATTTATGGTACGTACCGGTATATGTGAATATGGTGTGTGTGTGTATGTGTGTGTGTGTGTGCGTGCGTGCGTGCACACACATACACAGACCATACACACACAGAGTAATGATGAACAATATATGTCATAGGGCAGCTATTCTACAGATGTGTCCTTATTCCATCGCATTTCACTGAAGATGCCATCGATTGTCCCAGGTTTCTTCCCTTGATAGACATCTTTGCATTTCCAGTGGTGGCAGACAGTCTCTTTAAAAGTTATCTGCCTCTCTAGAAACTAGGACAGTAACTTGCATCATGTATTTTGTGTGGGACAACTGAGAGATGCATGCTAATTTCACACTTATCATGAGACCTTGTAGAGTTTGTCACCAGGCAGCTCTAAAGCGGCAAGCCATCATTTACATTGGGAATAATGGGATGAGGCCACAGTAACCAATGGTAACTCATGTAATAAGTGTACTGTGAAATCTGAGGATGGGAATGAAATTAATTAGCTGTTGACACCACAGTGAGCTTGCAGTTTGAGGATTCTGCACTGCACTGCAGATAGTCTGGTGTTTAGCTGGGGGGAGAATGCTTTTTCACAGAAAAACCCATGATGTCTGTGTGATCAAACAAAACTGCAATAACAAAAGAGATGAGAACAAAGCTGAGAGACATTTTACATCCAACTTGTTTAACTGAGATCTTTATGAGTTTGCTTTTAATTAAACATGGGACAGCTTAAATCCCTTCTCAGGAAATAGCCAGATTGCAGTGATTATTTGGATGAAGGGGAGCTGGCATGTCTTCTGAAGTAGAATCATCGCAACCTTTTCCTCCTGATTATGCTTATCTTTTAAAAAGTTTACAATTTGATGGAAAACCTTGAGGCAGATTTTCAAAATGTGCCTTATGCAAATAACAAAGCAAGTTATTTTAGGCTGTCCCTTTTGATTCCCCGCCCCCCGCTTTTATTTCATTTTCCAATTCCATAATAAATATTCTTCCAGTTAGAAGCAGTTCATTAACTCATGCTTAATGCTTCCATTTTTACTGTCTTGTTGGGTTTATTTTGATGCCAGTGCAGCAACAACAACAACCATTTCATCCCTAAGAAAGCTTCACAGAATGAATCCTAGCCTCCCATATCTGCTTCCATCTTGTTATTTTATTCATAGACATTATTTTCCAAATTTGCTTCTTTCTGAAGTCTCTTGTTGGTACCATGTCTGTTTTCCACATTTTTGCTACTGGAACCCAAGCAGTTGTAAATGAACTTTGTGGAACCTGGTGTTCAATGTCAACTAGTAGCAGTGTGAAGGGATCTACATGTAAATTAGTGCCTGTTGTTCCTTGAATTTATCCTTTGACAATCCTCCAAAAATCTTTAATCATATCGTAGTAACACCAGACACCTCTTCTCTCATAATACAGGAACTAGGGGACACCCAATGAACGTTGGGAGAATGAAGAGAAAGTGCTTCTTCACACAGTGCCTAGTTAACTTATGGAAGCCACTCCCACAGAAGACAGTGATGGTCACCAACTTTGATAGCTTTAAATTCATGGAGGAGAAGGCTATACGTGGCAATCGGCCATAATGGCTATGTTCTGTTTCCATGGTCAGAAGCAGTACGCTTCTAAATACCAGTGGCCAGAAACCACAGGAGGTGGTTGTGTTGTTGTGCTCACGTTCTGCTCCCATAGGTATCTGGCCTTTGTGAGACCAGGATGCTGAGCTAGATGGGCATAATGTAGGGAAAACAGCACAATCCCTCAGCTTCTACAACCTGCATCTGGTACATTTTTCTCATTTTGGCTGGTGTTATTTCTGTATCACTCCCCTCCCCCTGCCCCTTTTTTAAAAATCCAAATAATTTTTATTGGTCTTCAAGCTACCAAGAGTTTCATGCGCACTTCTGGGGTTTCCCTCCTCTCTGAACCAGAAAATACATACTTCTTCCTAAGTTTGAAGTTCAGTCTGTCTATACTTGGTGCATTGTTTTTTTTACTTACAATTTTCACAGGGTTTGTTCTGTAGGCACATGAGGCCACCATCTTGCTGAAGCTAAGTAGGTCTGGGTCTATGTACGCCGTCTTTGGTTTCATGATAGAAGAAAAATATAATAAAAAGATAAAAGTAAGTATTTCTTTTAAAAGAAACAAATGGTTGGATTAGGCGAAAGTTGATGACAAAACTTTCTGTCTCTGAAACAGCTTGTAATGTATGTTATCAGTGGTATAGATGGACAAATGAAAGGAAGAAGCAATGGTTAGGTGTGAAAATGATAAATGGGATAGGTACTTATCATAAGTACTATATGAATATAAGAGGCATGAAAAGGCAAGAGGTGCATTAACTAGTTAGTAAAATTGATGCAGTGATCACAAGTGTTTATTTTCATTTTTTTTTAAAAAAAACTACATTACTGGAGGATGCCTTAACTGACAAAATATATTATTGCCATCAACTGGTGTAGATACTTACTATTTAGCATATTTTTAATCCTACCCTCAAGCAGATAAGGGAAATGTGGAGTTTAATCACATTTTATATTCACAACAAACCTATAAGATGGATGAGACTGAGAGAATGTCATTTGTCCAAAGACATTTGGATGTACCAGAGGTCATCCAGGGCTTCAACAGGAGCACCAGTCATATCAGCCAAAATTTCCCCCACAGCTGTGTGGAAACCCATTGGATCTATCCCCCAGAGCCATCTAGAAACTACTCTGATCCATTAACCTCCAAGGGCAGACCGCCCTATTAGGTTCTCCACCTCTGCAGAAGGGGAAAGGTGCTGAAAGCCTGAATCTCCACAGGAAGTGATCTGACCATGACAAGGGACTGATGTCAATATCCCCCACTTTCAGATCACCATCTTCCTGCCCAGCTGAGAGAACAAGGTCCAGAGTGTGGCCTGCCACATGCATTGGGCCAAAGACATGTTGGTCATCATGGAAGCCATGAAGTCATGAACCACCCCAGAGTCAGTTGCCTCAGCACAGATGTTGAAAACCCCAAATCCACAAAACCAGCAGTCTGCAAGTCCTCACTGCCTCTGAGACCAGCTCTGTCAGCTCAGGCAGGGAGACTGCTGGGCAGCAAGGTGGGTGGTAAGCCAGCAGAATCTCTGATCCGTCCCAGTTACCCAATGCCAGGAACACACTAGATCCCCCATCTGCTGCACAGAGAGCCAGGAGAGAGAGGGAGAGAGAATCTCTATGGACTACAGCAGCTCCCTGTCTTTGACCCTTAAGTCTGCCCTGGTGCTGCCCTGAGTACCCAGATGGGCACAGCTGGCTGAAACCAACTCCACCCTGCTTACCCACCCAGATCTTTGTGGTACAGATGATCATCCTCTGATGATCAGCCTCCTCGTCCATAATCAGATCAGAGCCAACTTGGCACTCAGCAAGTGCAGCCACAGACCCAAGGGACAACGGCATTTCTCTACATTGCAGGAGGGGCTGGCACATGGAACAGTCACTAACTGCCTGTGCCATGTGCCCCTTATCTTGCCTGCCCCACCCACCCATACCTCTCCTTTCCCAGAACCAGGGTGCCTTGTTCTCCCCAAATTACGAAGCAAACACTTTTTGTATATTACTGGAACTTAAAAACGTTCAGTTTGGATTTAGCTTCAGCTCCAGATGTTTTACCTGACATTTCTGTGCTAACTTTATATGTTCTGTATTCCGAAGGCATTTGGGTACACAATGTGGACAGTGGTATACAATCACTTCTCTTGCCACAGGGTTCTGTTGGCATTTTACCCTTGGGACTACATTCCATAACACTTAGCTCCATGTGGAGAAGATTATGGGGAGAATATTTAATATTATCTATTTGCTTTGGCACCAGTTTTCAGAACGATGCCAGAAATGGCTAATATGAAAGAGAGAGAGAGAGAGAGAGTCTAATTTTACCCATGAAAGAGATAAATTTATCATAGCTGTTAACCACATCAAAGATAGTTATTGCTCATAGGCCTGCTAAGATACTTGTTAAAAATGCAATCAAATATGGTTTGAGGCAGATAAAATTTTGTTTATTTAACATTCTGCTTCTCCTCAGAAAGTACATTGGTCACTCAGGAGAGCTATGTTTATTCTGGTGAGCAAAGTCATTATATGCCTATGGATGTCAAAAACATTAGCTGAAGTGTGAGGGCACTGAGGAACCTCATTCCAAATAGTGAGGAGGAGGAGGAGGAGGAGGAGAAGTAGTGGTAGTAGTAGTAGTAGTAGTAGTAGTAGTAGTAGTACAGGACCGAAGCCTTATTCTTCCAATAAGTCAGGGGTTTTACTTAATATCTACAAGCAGCCATCAGGCTTTAAGCAGATACAGTTCAATCTGAAGTGCAAATGAGTTCCATGACCAAAGGTTGTTTTTTTAATTTTCAGTTTTATAAAGGCTTTACTTAGATGCAAACCATTGTGTTTTAATTGCTATAGCAACTCTATAAATTCCAAAAAGAAGAAACTTGATTGAAACAATGCAATTTCAACTGGGATTTTCCCCCCCTTGGTGAATTATTTCAATGATTTTTAAGTGTGCTTGATTTAAATCAACCCACTCTGTTGCAAACAGCTCCCATGTGGCAACAGTGATCAGGGCAGTTATCAAATTTGTAAATTCCTGGTTTTGCACATATGTGAGGTTTACAAGCAGAACTTGCCTGCCCTCAATCTAGACCTACTGGGGCAAAAGGAACAAGTTCTCAGGTCCTAGTGCTGGTCTGGGTTGGTGTAGCGAAGGGCAGATGACAGAGCCATGGCAACTTGGGCTGTTTGGGCAGCAGAGAGGCTGAACTTGTGGGTAACTTTTATTTGAACAGCAGCTGCCTTGTGTCTCATGCAGGGCTGTTTCCCATTGCCTGCTACTTTATGCTTTCAACTCTAGATGCCAAAGATTGACATTCTGCATGCAAAACCTATGCTCTCTCACTGAGCTTTGGTGCCTCCCCCCATCTTCAGAGTGGAATAACTGTCTATAGTACAGGGATGGGGATCCTATGGCTCTCCAGATGTTGTTGGACTACAGTTCTCATCATTCCCAATCAATGGCCATTCTTGCTATAGCTGATGGGTGTTGGAATCCAACAATACTTAGGGGGTCACAAGCTCCTTATCACCATTATAGTGGACACTTTGTGTCTCTCAAGCACATGACAATCTTTGCAGCTTTACTCTTAATTTCAATAATTTAGGCCAGCAGAAATTGATCCGGACCAGATCTCAGTCTGATTATAATTGTGTAGTAATAAATTATTGGGAATGTACCATATTGCATTCTATCCACAAATGGTTATCCTGTGATATAGTTTTGTAGCCTATATTCAAGCAAGCACGTACAGTGAGTTGCTGATGGGTGTCAAGGTGGGGGTTAATTGCTCCAGTGCAGTGAGCTATAGCAAAAATGCTTCAGCAAGGATGTAACTTAATTGACAAGCAGGTGCACCTAATTACAGAGCCGTAAGTTGAGCATGCAGGAGTTGAGTTAGAAACAGAGTGCTGGAGAGAAAAGTAATACTTGTAGTTAGTGGTATTCAAAAGTCATTTTGTGGCAGTCACATGCCCTCCAAACCCGGGACACCATCTTCTGTTTCCGAAATCCTGTGTGAGTCATGTGATCCGTGTGAGATTGCAGACCCAGGAAAATCACTTTTTAAGGTACAGCACCCATAAATGAGCATTTTGGGATGCTGCACAAGATCATAGACCTGAATAAAATGCTTTTTTCAGGGCAAGAACTTGACCCAAAATTGCACAAGGAAAAGGTGTCAAAAATGGGCATCATACTGGTCCAGACTGGGCCCCTCCTCCCACGACACCTATTTCCTTTAAAAATGCCATTTACAAGTCTCATGTAATTTGATCCTAAAAGAAAGTATGGATAATGTGGGAATGTAGCAACCTGGTGGAACAGTGCCCTGACCAGAGCCTATTTTTATTTTCAAATAAGTTTTCTAACAGCACAATCCTGTGCCTATTTATTCAGAAGTTCTATATTCTACGGGCTTAACCCCGAGTTAAATGCTCAAGGAAATGTTTAAGATTGGATGAGACCTGGAAGTCTCTGCTGTTTTAAAAATTACAACCGAATTCTAATTTAGCAGATCAAAGCTGGGCTTAATGAAATGGTCCAGGTGGATGAATCGGGCATCTGCCAAACATAATAAGCGCAGAACATTGTCCCTTTTACCACCGACTCTACATAAGCCACAGCATTCAGTAGGTGTCTTATGAGCTTATTGCCTGCTGTTGGTCACAAGCAGTGATAAGATGCACAGAGCATGAAATATGTACAGCCATGACAGCTTCTCTCTGAAAGAAGTGGTAATTGGAGATCCCTCAGAGAATTCCTAAGGAGTTCCCTCCCCATCCCCATCGTCTTTCTGTTGGGTTTTTCTCAGGCATAAAAGCTTCTGTTATCTGTTTCCAAAGTTTAAAGCACTTCCCTCCCCCACTTAATCTGAACGGTCTCAACTTTTACTTTATCTCTTTCAACTTCTTAGGCTACATAATATAGTTTGTCTTTAAAATGATGCCTCAACCCCAGGAATTTTGAGGAGCGCAAGCTGTTCTCTCTAAGCGCTGTAAGGTTTCAGTTGTGTTGTGGAACAAATTTAATTCTCAGGAGGGTGGGGGAATGTAGCTCAATTGCTCCCTCATATTCCCTGTGGGTTATTTTTAGAATAATAAGTGTTTTCTTAGCAGCAAGATGAAATGGAAAATAAGGTTTGCATACAGTGAGAAACTTCAGTCATCAGGGACTGGCTTCAAGTAAGGTTTTTCAGAATGGAAAATCATTCCTGATTATGTGGGAAATTCCCCCTCCCCACAGTTTGTAGTGGCTTATGTTGTGTGCAAGTAACACTACAAGCTCATCTCTCCCACCCACACTCCTGTGGAACAGCCTACATAGTAGCTGAGATACTCAGGAGGCTTCTAAATTATAACTAGTATGCTCCCCCCCCTTTCCCCTTTTGTGTCTTTGTTATGCAACATCCTGGTGTTTTACACAATGGTCCATGTTTAGGGAACCATTTTTTCAGTCTATGCAACCTTCTAAGGGCTGAAGGCAAAAGTGGGCAGAGAAATTAGTGTAAAATTTACCTTTGTACAATAAGCTAGTTTCTACACACATACACTCACATCTCCCTCACAGCCTTCCATTTGGGGAAGCAACACACATTTGTCAGAGTCAAAGGTTGCATTGCAGCCAGGCAAAAACTCTCAAGGAGGTGCAAGGCAGGGCTGGTAGGGGGCATGGCCTGGGGAGAGTCTTGAGGTCCAGACAGAGAGCTTTGAAGGGCTACATTTGGCCCCTGGGCTTGAGGTTCATCACCCCTGCTGTATTCCCTTCTTTCCAAAGATTAACGGCATCCCAAGAGCACCAAGGAATTTTTTATAACTCCAGTGCATAGAAATTCCATCTTGTGGCCATGAAGTCTCTCAAGAAACAGTGCACAGGCTGGAAAGTATGAGGCCATGTTACATGTAGGTAGGGTGTGAAAAGGTCCACCCACCCCTGAATCACCTAGCTTTGTTGTTTGTTTGTTGTTGCAGCCATACCAGTTAGGTGGCAGAAATTACATGGGGGGAAAGTGGATGCTGGAGTTTTTTCAGGAAGCACCGATATTTTTATGGGACAAGGCAGGGTTTCCTGTTGTTACTGAACTTCAAGCACCATCTGTTACTAGTGGGGTCTCAATAGGTGCTTTCTTGCTCTCCCATTCTCTCCCTCCCCATAATCATGCTGTGTATTCATTCAATGTGTGTGCAACTTTGTGAGAGAGGACCCTTGTTTTAACAGGGCTATCACACCTAAGCCCCATTCCCCTCTGACCATGGACTCCATTCCCTTCTCTTGTTTTTGCCATTAAACATAGCTTTCCATAAACTTATTTACAAGTTGTCTCTTTATCCCAGCTTATTCTTACACTGGAAAGGAAAAAATAAGGCTATAAATCTGTTGGAAGTCCCATGGAAGCCAGTGATTACAGAGAGTACATTCTATGGAAGTCAGCTCTGTAAAATGGTTTTTTTCTTTGAAAAGGGTCGGACTGTGCAATATAAATATTGTTGTCAAGTGTGAGTTGCTGAAAAGTTGTTGCTGAGGAAGCATGGAAACCATCTTGTGGAAATGCATCAGCTTTCACCACAATGTGGAGGGCCACTGGGATTCACTATTTCACCAATGCCTCCACTATACAAAATGCAGTGTTTGTCCTATTTTAGTTTTTGAATTATTTACAGGTGTAAGAGCCCAAGTGCAATCCCTGCCACATGCCTTATATTAAAAGTATCTGCTTTCTTTATCCCCTTACAGTTCCACTGTCACCATGTATTTCCATCAAATGTTTTATACTCAAACAAAGATTTTGTACAGTAATTTATTAATGTCTATTTATAACATTATTAGTTTACTTGCAGGTAAACAACAGCAGCAGCAATAGCTATCAGATGGTACTTTTGCTTTAAGTCAACTATAGTGGCTTTTGTTTGTTTGTTTGTTTAGTCGTTTAGTCGTGTCCGACTCTTCGTGACCCCATGGACCAGAGCATGCCAGGCACTCCTGTCTTCCACTGCCTCCCACAGTTTGGTCAAACTCATGCTGGTAGCTTCGAGAACACTGTCCAACCATCTCGTCCTCTGTCGTCCCCTTCTCCTTGTGCCCTCCATCTTTCCCAACATCAGGGTCTTTTCCAGGGAGTCTTCTCTTCTCATGAGGTGGCCAAAGTATTGGAGCCTCAGCTTCACGATCTGTCCTTCCAGTGAGCACTCAGGGCTGATTTCCTTCAGAATGGATAGGTTTGATCTTCTTGCAGTCCATGGGACTCTCAAGAGTCTCCTCCAGCACCATAATTCAAAAGCATCAATTCTTCGGCGATCAGCCTTCTCCAGCTCTCACTTCCATACATCCCTACTGGGAAAACCATAGCTTTAACTATACGGGCCTTCATGGATCACTGCCTTGCCGTGGTGAAGGGGCTTGAATAACTCAGAGAAGCTATGCGCTTTGCCGTGCAGGGCCACCCAAGATGGACAGATCATAGTGGAGCGTTTTGACCAAACGTGATCCACCTGGAGCAGGAACCAGCAAGCCACTCCAGTATCCCTGCCAAGAAAACTCCATGGACAAAGACAACAGGCATATAGTGGCTTACTGTTGCTTTAATAAGGTTTGTATGAATTTGTTCTGGTTCTAATACTTATAGAAAAACTATTAGCCAATCCCCCTTCCTATGTTTACATTAGTTACATTGTAGGCTTCTTCAGAAGGCTTCATTGGAAGTCTTCCATCTGGTTAGTGATCCATATGAGGTTTTCACCAGAAGTCTTCTCTTTGCTCAAGAATCACCAATTGCTGGCAGACCAGCCATAGTTTCCCCTAAGGATACTGCTGAAGTGTTCTTCTCCAATGCAGCAGACCTTCTTAGCTTCTGTCTTCAGTGATTTCAGACCCCAGGGTAGCTCCTCACTTATGGTTGCCATATCTTGAAAAGCAAAAAAGAGGACAGCATGAGCCACTGCCAGTCTGAGCTGCCGAAACCTGAGCCCCCCCCCAAACCCCAGACGTTTCCGTTAAAATGTAAAAATCTGCCTGGATGGGCATGTTGGCCCCTCAAAAGAGGACATGTGTGGGTTTTCCCAGATGTATGGCAGCCCTATGACTTCACCCTTATTCAGCTGCTTTTAATCTTCTTGGACCCCTAACTGAACCTACTATTACAGTCTACTAAAGATTGACTGACCTGCAGACAGTGCTGAACCTGCCCTTATATTCCTGTCCAGCCAGAACTGTCTAACCAATCACCATGTTTCCAATGGACCCTCATTGACTTATAATTATGGGCCAACAAGTTTGAATGAAATCTCCACAAAATGACCAATCATAAACTATTTTCGGATGCTCACACCTCATATATAAAAGCCGCTTAACTGAAACATCACATGCTACATTAGCAACAGATTAACTGTCACTGGAACCCACATAACCAGGAGTAAAAACAACAACTGCCCCCTCACATAGTTAACTACTTTCATACCAAGCAGAGTTCATTTCATAACAACATTCGTACATTTAAAATTTACCTCATAAATATCCATTATCTTCACAGGAAGTTAACAGAGTTTAGGATTACACTCCACTGAACACAGTGGGACTTACTTTTAAGAAGACAATAGGATCAAGCTGTATGTGATCCTGAGGTACTTATATCCTGGATTACCAATTTAAGAACCCTGAAGTGTTCTTTATCTTTCACAAATTAACGTTGGATTGGGGAATTTTTCCTGTATAGTTTGTGTAGGCATTACATGTAATCCCCTGGTTTGTATTTCTTGATGAGATCACAGCTTTGATGTGGTAATGTGCCTGATATGTTTATAAAGATAAAGAAATCCCTACATCCAGCTGTGGTTTCAAAGGAATAAAATAAGAAAGAGGCTGCCCTGCCAAAGCATTCTTAAAATGATTACATTCAAATGGTGCCAAAGTTATTTATACACACAATTTAAAGCAGTATAAAAAGCAGACACTGGCACCTGAATTAGATGGAGCCTTGAGTCTCCAGAAGACTCAATATACTGTGCAGCAGCATGCATGGAAGGGCAAGAACCGGTATGGTGTAGGACTAGAAAGGCAGGAGGAATTAGATTCGTTTGGGTATTAAATACAAACCTTCCTAATTTGCACTCCCAGAAACAACGCATGAACTCAGATGCAGCTACCCGTCAGAACTTGCACATATCTGAAATTTTATGAATTTTGTGGAGCAGTTCTACCAACAGATGTGTGCAGAAATGCACATGTACAAAAATGCAGACATTAGTGAAAAGAGCATAGACAATTATATTAAGGTTTGTTTGGGTTTTTTGCTAAATGTGTACATCGCATTGAAAAATATGTATACTGTATTAGGAGAAATGTGCACTAAAGCGCAGGTGAATTTTCATGATGCCTTCAAAAATCACAGAATAACGTGGAAACACAGAAAACTGAATTTACGATGGGGAAAAACAGAAACTGACAGGAAAAGAAACTGACATGATTTGAGGAGACTAGAGTACGTGTTTGGATGGCGGGGAGGGGAGAGGACACCCATAAAGCTGTGCAGTGTAGGAATGAAAAATCACAGGAGACGAGAGAGGCAGGTGTAACATGAGGCGTCTGGCCAGGGCGGACCCTGGGAGCCTCTTTTATTGAATATTACAAACATTGCCACAGGTGTGCTTGTCGCTGATTGGTTGATACATAAGCATAAGGCGGGAATTACATGTGAGAGGTGGGGATTACGTGTGATCATTTATTATCGATGGATTAAAGGCTGGGAATCGAAGCTAGAACTAGACAGGCATGAAGCCTCCTAATTAAATTGTAACTAGAGATTAATATGGCACAAACAATTACTAATGATGGATCATGGCATGAAACAATATAACAATCAAGTTCTGTAGATGTGGTCAGCTAGGCATAAAGAACAAGTCATCATGAACTTAGGGTGAGCTGAGCAAGGAGGGAATGTCTTGGTGTTTAGAACAGAACTGTACAGTGTGTGCAAAAGCAGGGAAAAGATTATAAGCAAGACTTTCCAGAATGCAAGAGAAAAGGTGCAAGGCTTCCCCAAAATGCAGCAGGTATGGGCAGAAGGAAAACTTCCCTTTAGTGCAGGTGGAGCTGAGAGATCCCTTTTTCAGCTTATGTCATGGGGTTGTTACAGGTATAAAATGATGGGATCAACTGCACTTATTTAAGTTCCCTAGAACAGGTGTGGGGAATGTTTGACCCACCAGATGTTGCTGCGATACAACTCACATCAGGAATTTACATGTTCATTTATACATAGGTTCCTCAAAAATGTAACAAACACAGAACCTACTCTGAGTCAAAGTCACAGAGAATGTGCTTGTGCCAGAAATCTTAAAACTACTGATTGGCAACCTCATTTGCAACAGCTGGTGCACAGTAGGCTGTGTTACCCCTTGTTAAAAATTCAAGCAAATGTAATCTGAAGCACTAAAGAGTATTTGGATGTTTCCTGTTAAAAGTACTCTCTGTAGAGCCTCATCTTACAGCTTTGGGTTTGTTTTTTAAACATTAGTCTGTTTGTGGGAGAATTTCTCTTCACAGTGCCTCCAGGAATGCCTTTGTGGAGAAATATCTACACCAAAATAAGTACATGGAAAAGCTGTTTCTTAGCATGTCAAAGGTGGCTGGCTGCTGTTTGAAGCACAACTCCTCCTACAGAGTATGCGAATTATTTCTTTACAGCCACCCACTTGGAGTCTTTTAGTTTTCCAATGTTTCCCGTTTTATTCCAGATCAATGTCCCAATGCTTTAACCCCTGGACTCTGAGGAGGGTGGAGTTTTTTTTGAGAGAGAAAGAGAGGATGGGTAATTATTTTTATACAGTGTAAAACCAGATGCTACAAACACTTCGCCCTGTGAGTGACCCATGCTTTAGAAGACTGGTTTTCCTCCCTCAAATCTGTGAGATAAAGAAAAGATTTTTTTCCAAGGTTTTTTTTTATTTTTCTTTCCACAGTTTTTCTTTCTCAGCTGGGGAGAGTCCTGCCTTGGAAAAAGGAGTGTGACTACCTTTGTTGAGTCACATTTTTGTTATTTTCTTTAACACCCCTTTCTGATTATTTTACTTAATAAAGCATATCCTTATAGCTAGGTAATTAGACATTTTATCAGTGTGAATAGTTGGTAATCCTAACCAGAGGGGGACTTTTTCTCTTTTTTTCTTTATAGTGGAGAATAATAGTGCCTTCTTCTAAAAAAACCACCCCAACAATGTTAAGCCTGTCTAGTATTTATATCTCACATCACTCAGCCGACTTCAAGAAATTGGCATATGTTTGTTGTGCATTTCTAAACACTTATTTTCTTCTGTTGAAAAGAAAAGAAAGAAATCACATCCGCCTTAGGCTTGAAACATTTTTTAAAGCTTCCACTAATAGCCCATTGTGTATCCATGGAAAATAGACTGATACTGCAAAAGGATCATTAAAGTTAATTAAATGCTAAAACTATTTAAAAGCGAAAACAGACCATCTGAATACAAAAGAGCAACCTCCAAGGACAAAGGATCGGCTCATGGGTTCAACCACTTCCTTGCACATTTGTCTATGTGAGGAGTGCAGAGGCAAACAAAAAAGATCACACCTGTGTTCCTGGATGTGCTCTGAAACGGGAAGTCTTTTCATAGATGCTTATCTCTGAGTTGAAGAACACAAGAAGAGTCTGTTAGATTAGTTCAGCGTCCTGTTCTCACTGTGACCAACCAGATGCCAGTGGGAAACGTGAGAGCACTCTCTCCTCCTGTGGCAGAGGCACCACCTTCTGAAGAAGAATGGGGGGCAGTGGCATGCCGTGTGTGGTGTCAGTACGTCAGAGGAGCTGTGGGTGCAGCCAAGTGTGGCAGCAGCGCAACAGCAGCATGGCTTCAATGGTGGCAGCTCGTCCTGCCACCACCACCAGCCTAGGGCTGCTTCCCACCTCATTCCCCTCCATACAGCCATTGAAGCCATGTCATTCTCGGCTCTGTGTTCAGCCTCCTTGGGAGGAGCTGAGCATGGCGGCTTCTATGGCCGCGGCTCTGTCTCCTGTCGCCACTGGCCTGGGGCTGCTTCCCGCCACCTTTGGACTTTGCGATGGCCTGGTCCCCTCGCAAAATATATTGGGGAGAAGCCCAAATGGGCTCGGCCCCTAGGAATTGGTGCCCCTGTCCTATGATTTCCAGCAGCAGGTATCCAAATCAGATGAATTAATTACTAAGGTATTAGCTTCAATAGCGATAGGTAAGATACTACTAAATGGCCACATATAAGTTGTGATCATTGGCAACAGTAGAGGACTTTGAAGTATCTTTAATTACTTCTGCCTTCTTCCTGGACAAAAATAGCAATGATCTGTCTTGCAAATGTAGGACCCTTCTTACTTTAGGCATGGGGTCATGGGACAGCCACTGCTCTTCTCTTGAGATGGTAACAAAACGAAGTAGCTTAACTCCATACAAGTTGTGACATATATATACAGTAGAAAAGTGAAGTAGTTGGTGTTAGTGGGAAGTTCGTAAGTTAGAAAAGCTAGGTAAGAACCCACTTTTTGTATGGAGAAATCCATGTATATTTCTACATTTTAGCCACATATGCATTTCTAGGGGGAGGAATATAATTTCAGAATCTAATGTGGAACACTGGGTCTCTGAAACAGCTGAGATATCTTATCTTTTTGTCATTTTCTGACAGTAAGCTACCATTATGTAAGGTATTTAGCTTTTTCAAAATAGGCACTAGGAGTCTTTGAGGTTTTTTCAGTTTCAGTAGGACTTATTGTCTATAACTATGAGGTCCGTCCTCAGGTATAATTTGGGAGTGCCTTGGTGGGCTTACTTCTGTCACTTGTGTTTGTTCTGTCTCAAGAGTAATTTCACTCAGTGTTCCTCTTGAAATTAAACATCTCTGAATAAGTAAGATCAACCTTCCCTGAACCTTAGTGAACTAAGCAAATACTTTTTCTGTCTATGTCTTTAGAGCTAAAGGCTTGAAGGAGCAAACACAAGTCTAATTTCTTCCCTGACTTGAGACAGAGGAGAAATAATTGGTGTTTAATGGAAGTGTTTACTAAAAGGCATTGCATGGAAAATATATCTTAGTGCTTCAGGTTTGCTCATGAATGGGAAAGGGGGGGGGGAGAGAATAATTCTCTTGACAAGGTGGAGAAAAAAGTGCTTATTTTTAGAGTGACAAAAGAAGCCTTCTTTGTTGCAGAAACAGGGAAGGGTGAGATCATAACCTTTTTTCAGACCAGGAGTTTGGTAAGAATACAAAAATCATCTTAATCAAGTCACTTTACCTGGGATAGCTCAGCTGGTAGCGTAGGAGACTCCTAATCTCAGTGTTTGACGGTGCATCAAATGTTTTTTCAGTGCCGATGAGTCATGGGCCTGATCCATATGTGCGAACTCCCCCTGCTGCAGCCCATCAACCCTTGCTGGATGGTGCATTCAGAGTTTGAACCTTGTTGGTCTTCTGCCTGTAATTGTTGAGATGCTTGTTGCAACGATTGAGGTGCTTGCTGCTGTAACAATTGTTGTAATTGTTGAGATGCTATGTATTGTAATGTTTATATCAGGGGTCAGCAAACCTTTTCAGCAGTCTACTGTTCCTCAGACCTTGTGGTGGGCCAGACTATATTTTTTGGGGGGAAATTAATGAATTCCTATGCTCCACAAATAACTCAGAGATGCATTTTAAATAAAAGGACACATTCTACTCATGTAAAAACATGCTGATTCCCGGACTGTCCACGGGCCGGAATTAGACGGCAGTTGGGCAATTGGCTAATATAAACCCATGGTTTATATAGACACAATATATTTTGGTTTTGGATCCACAGGATGCCACAGAAACATACTTTGTACAGTGTTTCTTTTGCACTACATTTCAACATTGACTTCTGGAGTCTAGGAATGAAGACCAATAAATATTCTAAGTTGGTGGACAGGTCGGAAAGCACAGTTCAGAGCTCTCTGATGCCATTTGTTTTGAGGGCAGATAATGTGCCTCCAAAGCACTTCCACACACAACAGTATGTCTGATTTCACTTTCAGCCATGTCAATATCATGTGCCAATGCCCATGAGCAGCTGTCTGTGCTTTTGTTCCTCTCCATGCAGGTACCACGCAGTAGAAATAAATGCACAGCCGCGCTGGTGATGGCAGCACTGGCAAGGACAATTTAAGGGGAAAGGCTGCAATGTCCATGAGACACATTTTGTGTCTTTCCCTTTAGGGGAGCAATTCATTTGTCTTTGTTTGACATTTTAGTCACTGCTCAGGAAAGTTGTTGTTTTCCCCCTTGCTGTTTCTTTCTGTTGAAATTACCTGTTCCTAATCTGCAGAAGAAAAAATAGAAAAGAAAAGCCACCCACTGTTCTGAATGAAAAAAAGGTTGTTATTCCTGTATTGTGTGTTATAAGGACTCATTCTGTTGCTGGTGAGGTCATGGCTTGGTGTTATCAGCACCATTGTCTCCACTGGAGAGAAAAATCCAATAGTGCAGCCCTAACAATTTGCTTCATGCATTAACAAAATGCTGCTGAAATGTGGGTATTTGGATGAATTATTATATTAAGCAATAGAGATTGCTTGTATTAAGTCTTTTCAGTGGTCTTCCTTCCAAACTATGAATTATACATAAAATATGCAGTCAGATCTAGCCTGTTCATATTTCCCTATTGTGTTAGCTTCTCTCCATATTGCAATGAAAGGGAGAGATAGGCCACTTGGCAGCAGCCCAGAAAATGTTGGGAGGTGGTAGAGAGCTTTGGGGGAGTATAAGAGCTGTACCATAAAGGTAAAGGGACCCCTGACCATTAGGTCCAGTCGCAGACGACTCTTGGGTTGCGGCGCTCATCTGGCTTTATTGGCCAAGGGAGCCGGCGTACAGCTTCCAGGTCATGTGGCCAGCATGACTAAGCCGCTTCTGGCGAACCAGAGCAGCACACGGAAATGTCGTTTACCTTTCCCCCGGAGTGGTACCTATTTATCTACTTGCACTTTGACGTGCTTTTGAATTGCTAGGAGGAGGGACCAAGCAACGGGAGCTCACCCTGTCACGGGGATTCGAACCACTGACCTTCTGATCGGCAAGCCCTAGGCTCTGTGGTTTAACCCACAGCACCATACAGACATGCTTTTTTTTCCAAGCTAGTCTTGCCATTGGGTTTCTCAGGCAAGCTAACAAGTTTGACTACCACTGTAAGACTCTAGAAATAGCTTCCTGTGGACCCAGAGAACATTAACCTCCTTCAGTAGTACCTTATGCCTGTTTCACTGAGTGCTGTGGTGTAACTATTAAGTTCACATGTGCATTGCAGCATTTCTGTGCAGAGATCCAGATAGATCTTTATTGTTGAATTTTCTGTTACTGTTTTTTCCAATGTTCTGAACTTTGAAATAAAATTACTTTATTTATGAAGGAGATAAGGCAAACAATAGTGTCTCTTGGGGGCTCACCATTCTTTAGTTTGGGATGAAGTGCTCTGTGTATCTTCTTGATATGGCCTGCTTGTATAATGGCATCAGGAAGCATTTCCTTTATCCAAGACACAAAAGCATGTAAATTGTTGGTGTCTTCAAAGCTCTCTGGAGCCCCTCAAAGGTGGAGATTAGCACAGCCTTTACTAGCCTTGTGCCATCCAGATGCTTTGGACTACAATTTGCATCAGGTTGTACTGACTGAGGCTGATGGGAATTGTAGTCCAAAATATATGGAGGGCACCAAGTTGGCAAAGGCTGAATTAATACATAAGGGAAATTATAACCAACATCTCAGCAGGCCTGAGACCTGAGGAAAAAGAAATGTCGTAGCACAGTGGCAGAAAGCCATCCGAAAA
This sequence comes from Podarcis muralis, assembly GCF_964188315.1. NCBI lineage: Eukaryota > Metazoa > Chordata > Lepidosauria > Squamata > Lacertidae > Podarcis > Podarcis muralis. Next base: position 43,867,291 of record NC_135663.1, on the reverse strand, counting down.
TGACTGAGATGAGCCTCCCTTGGCCGGCAAAGTTTCTGCCAAAGTTTAGGTGTGGCCATGAAGAAGCCCTTTCCACAAGTATAAGACTGAAAACAGCATCTATTTCTTCGTCCCCGCTTCCGCTCTCTGTTTTTTGTTTAAATTGCATCTCTACAAGGATAAGATAAAAAGAGGAAAACTAAATTGAATTATAAATTTATACAGTCTAAATTGCTCTCAATAAGAACATTAGGAAGAGAAAGGTAATGTTTTTCTTCTTCACTGTGTGCACTGTATTCCCCACTTCCCCATTAACCTGCTGTGAAGACCAACCTGCAGGTTTGTATATTGAGGGCCTGGAAACCTATTTAATTATTTTTGGCTTTAGTCCTTATGCTCCTGTGCTAATTGCATGAATCTAAGAGTGTGTCTCTGGTGTGGTCAAAAAGCTCTTTCTGCTTAAGGGAATGAGCTATACAGCTTCACTTTTATTACTGATCAGCTACTGTTGACAGAGTCATAAGCTCTTCATTACATAGCTGGGAGAAGATTAGATGCTTCAGAGTCCAGATTATAATTAGGGTTTTCACCCTTTGCTTTAAAGCTAAACTTCCAAACGTATTCCTCATGTTAAATATTTCTTTTAAATAGATACAGTGAAATGAAGTATTTCTGTTAATTCCATAACTTTGAGGAGTGATTTCCCCAGGACCCATTTCTGAGATACTTGACAGAAGAAACAAGGAAGTATCTAGATTAGAGAAAAAATGAATAATGGTGAAGATCATGCCCTTTTTTCTTTTTTTGCTGCAAAGATAATAAATTGGTTTAATTCTTAAATTGTGTCTTGAGGGGACAGTTTGCTATAAATTAGTTGGGATTTGATCTAGTCAAAGTTAAGCACATAAGTCCTATTGATTTCAGTGAGTTTGATGCATGCTGAACTCTTGGAAAAATGAGTGGAACCTAATGTCACCTGCCCTGCAATCCCATTGGGCCATGTGAAGGGGTACAAATATGGGGTACAAATATTTCATGTTGTGAACCACCCTGTGATCTATGGATGAAGGGTGGTATATAAATTTAACAAACAAACAAACAAACAAACAAACAAACACAAAAATAAATAAAAAAACTGCCTGTGCTTAGAATGGACAAGTCATGTTCCAAGTAGTCCTAATGAATTCAATGGACTTGTTTAGTTCTGATTAATTTAAATCTATGGATTTCAGTTCATCTACTACTTCCCACCTTTAATGATGGCTAATAGCTGATATACATAACCCACTTTTAATGCTGAGGATATTTCATGATAGCATTTTTCATTGATTGATGGACATGGTGATCATCCTTGGTTCTTGGGCAAGCTTTGGCATTATTCAAGACTGCAGCTCACTAGCTCCTTAGAAAATATTCAAAATATGAGCTAGGGCCAAAGATTGCATGTTTGGCATGCCTCTCTGAATATATGTCTAATATTTGATATCTGAACTTGCCCTATGGGGTTATGAACAGGTCATACCCCCCACTTCTCCAATTCTAGTTATAGCCATGTGTGACAGGCACATCTCTCTCATCACAATGTTGCACAGGTACAAACAACTACACCTCTTGAATTTCTCCATGCCTACATGGCTATTAAAAGCAAACACATTTCAAGATCAAAAGATGATATATCTCATTTAGAAGCACTGCAGAGCCATTTAGTTTCTCAGCAGCCACTAAAGACTGAACTGAGGCTCCAGGTCTGTAGCTGGTGCCATGCAAAAGTGACAATTACTTCTTATAAATGACAGTAACTTAATTGTAAAATTGACGTTGGCTGCCTGTTTTGCTAGGATGCGGGTGGTGCTGTGGATTAAACCACAGAGCCTAGGACTTGCCGATCAGAAGGTCAGCGGTTCGAATCCCCGTGACGGGGTGAGCTCCCATTGCTCAGTCCCTGCTCCTGCCCACCTAGCAGTTCGAAAGCATGTCAAAGTGCAAGTAGATAAATAGGTACCGCTCCTGCAGGAAGGTAAACGCCGTTTCCGTACACTGCTCTGGTTCGCCAGAAGCGGCTTAGTCATTCTGGCCACATGACCCAGAAGCTGTACGCCAGCTCCCTCAGCCAATAAAGCGAAATGAGTGCTGCAACCCCAGAGTCGGTCATGACTGCACCTAATGATCAGGGGTCCCTTTACCTTTACCTGTTTTGCTTTACCTTTACCTGTTTTAGTTAGTTCTATGCCATACAGATAGGGTACTACTGTGTACATGGAACAGGCCAGGTTGAAGAAGTATTTCAAGTTAAAAGCCCCTTTGTGCTTGTAACATAAGGCCTTGTTCTCACAGTTGAAAGGGAGGCAAAATTTCATCTTCAGAGTGGACATGAATTTTTATAAGGAACTCAATCCCAATGAAATGTGTCATAAGCATTGGGTTTCAATAGCATACTCACTTACTGTCATATTCAACAGTTTCTGAGATTTTCTTTAAAGAATGTAAAGAAACATTCTGAAGACACTTCTAGACCTGAGGGGAAAAGAAGCAGTAACAACTTGGTGAGCTGCCTCTATCCAGCTCCTACTGGTGTTTTGGCCTGTGCATATCAAGCACTTACGGAGTCAAGGCTGGTGGTTGCAGTACCATGGATAGCTCAGAGTGAGCAACAAGGGCTGGGTGGTAAACTGAGGTCTTATGAATCCCTCCAACCATTCCTTCATGAACTCCATCCTCTTGGCCTGAAGACTGTGCTCTTAAAGGGTTAGCCACCTGACCTGCATCTTTGTTTCCTTATCCCTGGCATGTTCCTATGCTGTTAAGCAGATGTAGCATCCTCTGATGAGTTAAGGGTCAACATCCACAAGGGACCCAGCTCAGACTCTAGGTCACCAGCCTCAGATTCTGTAGGCTCTGAACCACCAAGCTTGGGCTCTGTTGGTTCTGAAACACCAGCACCTGAGCCTTCTTGAAATCTCTAGCTGGTAGTACAGCAGTCCTGGACTTAGCTAGCAACTCCTGCTTTGACTCTGAGGCCATCGCACTGCCTTAGGGACACCACTCTGGATTTGTGTAGGGTTTACTCCTTAGCCTTTTATTCTCCCCAATATATCTGTTACCCACCCTGTTACAAGCAGCTTTTTACACTACCAAATATCGAAAAAAAGTTTACAATATGCAAGGAAGGAGGGCTGTTCAGCCAACGGTTTCCTTCATATCCATGTGAAATCTCCTGCATGCTCATAAAGGAATCGTGGCCACTATGCTTTGTTTTTCTTTTTGGCTTTTCTTTTATTTTTTACCCCTATAGAATTATTCCTGGTGAAAACCAGAAGAAGCTCTTGAACTAGCCATCACAATGAAAAATGAGAGTTGCCCCTGCCAAATGTGTAAATGTTTTGACAGTTCTTCTGAAGGAGTTTGGAAAGTATGAATAAGCAATTAGTATCTTATTGAGGAGGCATTGGTATAATTCTCTAAAGTGTTTTAATTAATTTTTATGAAGCAATTACATAAAGCAAAGTTTATAAATGTCCAATTAAACAGAATAAACCCAATTAGCCAGTAATAAGGAAGAGGATCCATTGTAAAATTGCAATAACAGAAATTGTGATTATTTTTTCCAGCCTGACTCATTTTGCAGTGAAAATGCTTTTAAGAAATACTTTGTAATAAATATGCATGTTTGGCGCTTGCTTTCCTGTTCCTGCTTGAGAATAGGTATAGTGAAACAGCACAATGGAACAGTCATTTAAGCTAAATAATTTCATAATTTAAAAGGGTTATAGTAATATAATTACTGAGATAATAATGGCTTTTCAGGCACCTAGCTGCTACAATGAGTGCCCAAACTTTGGTGAATATTTCAATTCTCATGTGAGTGTTGATAATACCAGCCAAATTTTGTGAATATCTGCAAATAAATATATATTTTCTCCATTGGTCAGACAGAAAGCCTTGAATGTTTGCACTCTGGCTGGTGACTGTTAACAGTCACTAATATATATATCTTTAAGCTTACTGTAATTCACAAAGTTCTCCTAGGGTTAATCCTAATAAATATCATGTTTTGGATATTCCTTGTAATGCACACAACCCCCAGAGTTAACAGTGCTTCAACTTTATTGTTGGGGAAAAGTTGTGGAGCAGATCTTCAAATATGCTTTGCAAACATGCTCCAAATACATGGCATCCCCTGTGTATGCTAGTTATACCTCCTGCTTCTGTAAAATGTAATCCAAACTGTCATGTTGTCAAGAGAGGACATGGAACAGCACAGTTCAAGAGGGAATAAAATTAACAAAGCTGGAATGAAATTAACATGCTGCTTAACAAACTGAAGTCCTAACAAGCTGTATACTGTATCCCAGTAGGTAATTGCACATAGTAAAGTGTGTCGTCTTTAGAGTCACTTGTAGAGTATGAAATAGACATAACAGACCCTTAATAGAGGCTAATTGACCTACATGGAAGGGGAAGCACACAGTTCAATACACATGACTCTTAACAGAGCAAATAGTGAAAAGGTGTGCTTTTAACTGGAGAGTCAATTATCATGTCAGTGGAGCTGATGTGAAGTGACTTTCAGGCCAGATAGCTTGCTATCAGAAGCTCTTTCAGACACACAGTAAAACTGGTTTATATCATACAAAAATCTGTGGGTATCATGGCTGGTGCTTTGATAAACAATGGAACAGATGCTTCAACATGAGCCAGGGGCAGTATAGACTTGCCCATGCTTATTGGGAAATCACAAAATGTCCCTCCGGACATCCCATCCTTTGCATTGTGCATTCAGGATTATTTGTGCTCATGATGGTATCATAAGGTTATACACAATCTTGCTTTCAGTACTGTTTGTATCTGCAGAAGTTTTAGTGCAGACTTGCTGCTCCATTTCCAATCACAAGAGTGCTCCTCCAGGTGGCAATAAGGTAGTAAGATTGGGAAAACATTGCAGAACACCTAAGGAAGTGGAATGATGTGTGCACAATCCACTATAAATCCACCACAAATGCACTATTGGTACACTAATGGCATGTTGCAGAATAGACCCACAGAAAACCCCCTAGTCCAGAGAAGCCCAGAGACAAACCTAGTTTGGGCATTCCCTCCAAAGAGAGTTGTAGCCAATCACAACTTTCTGACAAATGTATGTTTCTGATGCATGTGTTTGTGAACACCTGCTTGCCACATTTTTCCCTGAAAAAATGTTTAGGGGTACTCTCATTTTCCTACTCATATTGAAATACTGCCCCTCAATGAGACCAAATCTAGATTCACAAAATGTTTAGGGGTATGTGTCCCCCTGCGTCCCTCCAGAAAAAAGCACTGTAAAAATGTAATGTGTAAAGTTCCTCTTGCAATGCAATCCTTTGCAGCATGACTACTGGAAAGTCCAAGTAACTTCAGCAGGACTTATTTCCAAGTCAATGTATATAGAATCGGAGTCTTTGTAATTTTAAAATTATCACTGCTTCATTTTGAAATTCCTATTGTACGCTGGAACGGAAGTTGTTTTTTTTTAAAGCAAAGCTTTGAATGTGGGCATTGCTGTGTTATACAGCAAAAGAAATGACCAGAAAAATCTGATTTGCATAACAGTATTTTTTTTCTTTTAAGACTTTTTGTTTTCTTAAATGAACTACTGAATTTCATTAAGAAATGGCTAAAAATATTATCTGTGTTCGTATGCAAATACAGATGGTATGCCGTGGAAATCGTTCAGTCATAGTTTACTTTGGCAAAAGAGAGCAGCAGTGAGGCTTCTAAGGGCTACTTCAAACATTTCAAAAGACCACTTCAGTGTAGGCAATGTGCTACTGCATGCAATCTGCTTAAAGGTAGGGGTAATGTAAACTGAGCAGTTAATGTGCTTTACAATGGCCATTGTGCATAGTCCTTTGTGTTGCCTACTGCCTGCAGTGACAAGTGTGTGTGTGTGTGTGTGTGTGCGTGCATACGCACACAACAGAAAAGCAACAAAGTCACGCTTTTCTATACCTACTACCTGTTGTCATGCACAGATTTGTGCATAACAATAGCCAGAGTTTTTGTGCTTGAGTTTTGGCTGATGCTGGAAGACACAGAGGTTTGTCTTGCTCTGTGCTGGACCCAAAGCTGGACCCTGGAGTGTTAATGCTGTTAATCCCTCCATTTTATACTTAGGTTGTATATATGTGTAAATAAAACCACATATCCCATAGACTTTACTGACCTTCATTCCTGAACCCTGGAAAAGTGCAGGCACCCCTGGAGTCTTTTGCCACTTGGAGACTGGGGTGCATGCAACACTAATTTAATTGGATAATAGCCTTATATCTTGCTTTGCCTCCAGCAAATTGCTTTAAATGTTCATTGGGAGCATTCCAAACAAGCTGGATGCACTTCAGCAGATTTTATATGATGAATCCTATTACTTATTTTGTTGTTATTGGTGTCATTTGTAAAAGTGACTTTCAAACCCTGTAAATGGGAACAGATTGGCAGAACCAAACAATGAGGATGCTGTACTTGTACCTACAGGGGGGAGGAATTAATGTTGTTAGCGGAAGAATGGGTTGGCCTCTTCGCATATCTTAATTCTGCATGAACCATCTGTAAAGGCAAAGGAGCAGCTTGTTTTCTCTGCCAACCAATCCTTAAGTTTCTCTGGTGGAACTTATAGCAAAAGGGGGGGGGTTTGTCATTTTCAAGAGTTGGACTGTCATCCCTGGCTCATTCTGCACTGAAATGAAACTGTTGAATAGCCAAGAGATGGGCCCACTCTCCAACTTGCTTCAAATTTGTATTTGCAGCCAAGAGGTGAGATGTTTTCTAAGTGAATTATTTCTTTCAATAGTATAATAACACTCTCTATATACTTCCCCCTGGAAAAGGTACTTCCCTCTCTGGGAGAATAACATGCTTATCTGAACAAGAAAGGGATTTAGCTGGAATGGGGCTGCTCATCATAAATGTGTAGGAGAATATGCACACATGAGAGGCACACAGAGGACACCAGGGGTGTCATATTTATCATTTACCAGATTATTTGGAAAAACCTTCCTCTGTTTATACAGTGTGACAGGATTTAAAGCAGTTTAGGCATGTTGTTAATGTTGGGGCCCGCTAATCGGGCCCAAGCTGCCTTGGTCACTGAAAAGCCAATAGACGCCATAGACGGAGGAGATTTCCATAATCACTCATTTATTCAGCTGAGTAAAACAGAGCGGGTGAGCCACACTCACCAGTGTGATGGTGGAGCCATGCCAAATAGCCTTTGTTCATACTTTTTATAGGCATCACCCCCTTCCCCCCTTCCGAGGTTCTTTGCGCTGATCGAAACAGGACACCCTGCCTGGAGACCTTGAAGGGGAGAGTTGCCTGGCAGAGGGATGTTTTCCAGAAAATCGCCTAGCAACGTTATCTGGTCTTCACATGCTTGTGGCTCACCTTCTTAAATTCTAAAGCAGGCAGTTTTTTTACAGAACAGAAGCAAAATGGCATCAGTTAGGCTAACCAAAAAAACAGGACAAGAACAGGCCTCTGTGGCTTTTCCTGAGGCCCCACATTAGGGGATGGCCTTGGGACAGTGGGGGGACCTGGGTTTTTTCAAGCAGGGCCCATATTTTTTGTCCCTTTCTCTCCCCTCCCAATTTCTTAGCCTTCGCTACCAGGGTGATTAGATGCCCTGCAAAGGACAGTGTAGCACTCTGGTGAGAAATCCCAGTCACATGCCAGAAGTTGACCCAGAAGTAAATTTATGCCATTGGTCTGTGTCCCAAATTGTTTTTTTTTAAAAAAAAACAACAACAACAAAAACCCCAAAACATTTCTTCCCCTTTTCTTCTTCAACTGAATATGCAATCTACAGTAAATTCTGTATACATAAAAGCAGCAGTCGGATGTACATACAGTCTCTAAATTTCCAATATAGAAGCAGATAAAGTACACATTTCTCATAATGTTCCCAACAGTGTATATGGGTCTGCTTCTTGCAGCTTATTACGCAAATAAATTATCATGTTGTGAAGCATAGGTGGGCATCTCATACCCTCCAACATTTCTCTGATGAAAATAGGGGTGTCAACAACAACAACAACAACAACAACAACAACTTTATTATTTATATCTCCCTCCATCTGACTGGACTTCCTCAGCCACATATAAAAAACATAATGAGACATTAAGCATAAAAACCCTCCCTATGGAGGTCTGCCTTCAGATGGCTGAGGGGTCAGATAACTCCATACTCTCCAATGTTTCTCCAATGAAAATAGGGATGTTCTAGGAAAAGCGGGACATTCTAGGATCAACTTAGAAACTGGGATGGCTTCTGTAAGTTTGTCTCTGGAAAATAGGGACGCTTGGAGGGTCTGGCATCCTATCTTGTTGAACACTGCGAAGAGTCCTTTTCAGCTGATGAGGTCAAAGGCCTTTGTCAGGTCTATGAAGGCAATGTGCAAGGAGTTTCTGTGCTCTCTGCATTTCTCGTGCAGCCATGTGACAGGAGTGGCTGGTGGGGAGGGGTGTTGCTATGAATGTGGTTCCCAGCAGTGACATCGCTAGCACATACCCATATTGTGTGGGACCAGACATCAGCAAGGTTGGGGCAGTTCAGACACACTGGTGGGAGTGCAGGATTAGCTCTGTCCTAATACCTGACAGTGTTGCTTCTGTTGGGAGGCCAGACCCATGGCAGGAACCCTTCCTGCCAGCGGATCCTGTTATGTAGGGCTTCAGATCAGAGCATTTCGGGGCTCCAGAGTGACTGTCCACCCATAGGCTACTCCTGACCATGATAAAGATTATAAAGACTTTTTAGGCTGGCACTTTGGGCAACTGCAGTATTCCATGGCTTGTGGTTCCTAACTCTTCTACGGCAGTAGCCCGCAGCCCATCTTTGACCCTGTATTAGTAACGTATATGTATCTCACTTTTAATTTTCATACATCCACCACACCAAGTGACTAATGAACACTGTTTGGATAAAACTACATATGTAGAGTCTTTGCAGAGAAGAAAAGCCACAGAAACAATCTTGTTTTTATATCACGGAAATAGAAATTGAGGGGGGCAGGAGTTCTGGAGTTATTAGGCTTATTATGATCTTATCTTTTCGTAACTTGAATCGAAAGAAGAAGCAAGCAAATGGCAATTCTTAAAGCATATTTTGGTGGGCAGCAGCTGCAACCAATTACAAATACCATTTCATTTAATGTGTGTAATTATTGACTGACATAGTGGCATAGTATATCTACTACGGTATACGAAAAGCGACAGGCCAACAATCTGGGCACATTGCTCACCCCAAAATGTACACATTCCATCTCATTAGGTTTTTAAGCTTCTGAACAATAAACCAGCCCACAGTGATGTCACAGGAAGACGGTTGCTAAGATACGCTTCTGAGAACCCTAAGATCAGCTGGGCACAAATAGAGATGGGGGTCATAATCATTTTCAAACTGATTAGACACATTTAACGAAGCAGCCATGGTGCCTTTACAACATTTCCAGCATCTCTATTCTTAACTGAGGGTCTTATCTGAATGGAGAAAGTGAAATGGAGAGCCACCATATGTTTAGCGTAGAGTCATAAAGGATGTCAAGAATCCTTGATTTCCTGATTAGATGTGACAGCTCGGATCAAGCACAGGGAAACTCTCTCCCCAAAGGATTTAGAAGAATTAACATTCTGAGCTTGGGATAATCGCTCTTCATTTTTGGCATATTTATACCTCATTCATCCAAAGTTTTATTCAAAGCTGTGCTATCGCTTTTTCATGTTTAACCTTGCCATGAAAGCAAGACAGTTTTACCTGTGCCACCCATTTTTGCTAACAGGATGGCTGGCATTTTCTTGTTACCGCAGGCACATTTGACTAACTTTCTGTGTGTTGTTAGGGTCCTAACTTAAAACTCTTTTTTCCAGTGACTTAAAAAATGGAATTCCTATGTAGCGGACCTGTGTTGGGGCACAGTGTTGGGACAGTGTTGGGACAAGCGAGGGTTGTCCTCCCATCCTCATTTAGGGAATCAATTCTGTTTGAGGAAGGAACTTTAGAGAGTTACAATGTGATGAGAAATAGAACCACAGAATTGTAGATTCGGAAGGATCATCTACTCCAATGCCCCCCAATGTGTTAAAAGGCAAAACTGTACAAAAACCAAACAAACACCACACTTACGATATCAAGGTTCTGCATTTCATGGGAAGCTTGCCCAGGTAGAGAAGCATTCCCACTGCAGAAATTATCCCTCCAAATCATATAGGGTAATAGGGATTACAACAGGCACACTTGTTCTCACTGCAACACTCCCAATGTCACAGTTTAATTTAACACAGAAGTAGAACTTCTGAATAGGGCTTATGGGCATGGGGAATCTGGTGGGGTGGGGGTGGCATGCACAGCGTCCCAAAGATTCCTAACTGTACTTGTACACAGGAAGCTGCCTTATACAGAGCCAAAGCATTGGTCGATCTTGCTCAGTAATGTCTACACTGATTGGCAGTGTACTTGCACTAGACTTGTACCGTGTTTGTACAGGTCCAGAATATCTAATTGGTAGATTAGTACCTAGCAGGTAACCAAAGAAGGGTATTCGTTCCCTCTGTTTCTGATACTCAGGCTATACATGAGATTTTTATATATATAGCCAAAATATGGAGGAAGGGGGGGGGGGGTATTAGCAGGTTGGAACTGCAGGGGAAGACCCATAGTTTGGCAAAATAACAAAATTTATTGGTGGGAAGATCCCCATGGTGGAGGGGAAATCACCAAATAGCCCAGTAAAGACTGAATAATAGTAATAATAATAATAATACAGTGGTGCCTCGCAAGACGAAAAGAATCCGTTCCGCGATTCTCTTTGTCTAGGGGTTTTTTCGTCTTGCGAAGCAAGCCCATTGACAGCTTAGCGGATTAGCGCTACAGCGGTCTAGCGGCTTTTCGCGATCAGCTGTTAAGCGGAACAGCTGATAAGCAGCTTAGCGCCTTAGGAAAAGGGGGGGGGAGCGGAAAAAACCCGCGGGGACTCGCAAGATTTTTTCGTCTTGCGAAGCAACCCCATAGGGAAATTCGTTTTGCGAAGCGCCTCCAAAACGGAAAACCCTTTCGTCTAGCGGGTTTTCCGTCTTGCGAGGCGTTCGTCTTGCGGGGCACCACTGTAATAATAATAATAATAATAATAATAATAATAATAATAATAATAATAATAATAATTTATTTCTACCCCGCCCATCTGGCTGGGTTTCCCCAGCCACTCTGGGCAGCTTCCAACAGAAGGTTAAAAATACATTAAAACATCAGTCATTAAAAACTTTCCTAAACAGGGCTGCCTTCAGATGTCTTCTAAATGTTATATAGTTATTTATTTCCTTGACATCTGATGGGAGGACGTACCACAGGGCGGGTGCTACTACTGAGAAGGCTCTCTGCCTGGTTCCCTGTAACCTCACTTCTCGCAGGGAGGGAACCACCAGAAGGCTCTCGGTGCTGGACCTCAGGTTGAACGATGGGTGGAGACGCTCCTTCAGGTATACAGGGCCGAGGCCATTTAGGGCTTTAAATGTCAGCACCAACACTGTATGCTCAGTAGCTACACAATTCTGGCTGGCTTTAGAGGAGGAAATGGAAACTTGGGGGATGGGAGGAATGGAATGAATGGAGCGGCAGGAGTCCTGAACAGAAGCACTGTCCACTGTGACATTTGGTTACAAATCCCCTTGTTGTATCATATTTGGGAAAAGGAGAGGCTGAGAGTGGTTGAGAGAGGTGAAGTGGGATTTGCTTTGTTGGATGGACCTAGGGGGGACTGTGTTGCCAAGGCAACTAGCCTACCAAAACTGACCTTATCCAAGACCGAAACATTCATAATGTAGATATCATAGTGTTCCTCTGTCTTTACAGACTGTCACACTGGTACGAACAACAAGTAGCATTACTTGTTAAAGTTGAAGCTATGCTTGTTTAGTGGTGCAATCTTAGAGAAAATGCCTTAACGCGAAGAAAATCAAGGTCAGTCAAGTGATTAGTGTTCAGCTATAATTAGGAGACAAGAGGGTGCAGACATTTTCGTATTGGGGGCCAACTATATTTTGGGAAAGATGCAGACTGTGTGTTTTCATTTTCTGTGTAACTAAAAGGATTATGTATTTAAAATGTTTATATTCCGTCTTTATCTCACTGTAATTAAGGTGGCTAATGTAATAATTTACAAAACAGAGTAGAAAATCATGTGAAATCCAATATGATCACAAGAAATACACCCCAAAATGATCAGAAAAGCAAATCTGAGAACATCACTAGAGATAAAACTCAGTAACCGCACCATTTTCTTACCTCCATAAAAGTTCACCTGAATAAAACCAATTTGGCTTGATTCTGGGAAGAGATGAGATGGAGCAATGCAAAACTCTCTTGGAGGTAATTCTAAAGTGTGGACACCACTAATGAAGAGGTTACATCTCTGGTCACCACCCACCCAACCTCTGCTAGTGGTAGCCCCCAGAACAAGTCATCTGCTGATTGGCACAGTGTAGGGGCAGGTCAATATGGGAGAAGTCAGTTCTTCAGATATCTTGGCCTCAGACTGCATATAGGACATTGTAGCTCAACACAAGCACTTAGAAGTGTACCCAGAAACTGGGAACCAGTACAGATTTTTAAACACTGCAGTGATCTGAGTGTTGAGAATCATTTTAATACTTCTCTGCCACTATCTTGAACCAATTGTGTTTTCCTATAGTCTTTCAAAGGCAGCCCCACAAAGATGCATTACGGTAATCTAGCATGAATGTTATTAAGGCATGGATGACAGTAGCTGTATTGTCCTTACACAAAAGGGTATGGTAAAAATGGATCCTAGCTCGTGTTTCACTGGGTTTCTCCCAAGCTTCCCTCCATCTTCATTCTGTCACCTCTCCTGCTTCCTTGCCTCAGATAAATAGAAAGCAGCATTCCCTTCTGGGCAACTGTCCAACAGCCCATTCCAGTGGGTGGCAGGAAGCAAAAATGGGTATAGCAACCATTGTAAATTTTACCTTTGTACAGTAGGCTGGTTTTGAATATACTCACACACCCTCTCTGTCTTCCATCCAGGCAAGGAACAGGCATGATCCATGAGTTCAAGGACAAATTCTAGCCAGACAAAAATATCTGGGGTGCAAGGTAGGGACAGTGTGGGATGAACTGGGAATAGAGTGTGTGGCCTGGAAAGAGGCCCAGGAGCCTGAAAGAGAGGCCTGGGGGGGGGGGACACACACGCATTTACCTTGGAGCAGAGCATACCCTCCAACATTTTTCCAATGGCAATAGGGGCATCCCATTCCACAATGATACAGTGGTACCTTGGGCTAAGAACTTAATTCATTCCGTAGGTCCGTTCTTAACTTGAAACTGTTCTTAACCTGAAGCACCACTTTAGCTAATGGGGCCTCCAGACACTTGGAGGGTCTGGTAGATCGTGCCCCACTCAAATGGAAAAATGGGTTTAAAGGTGTTAGCTGATCAAACCATTCCATTTTTCAAACACATGGCTTGGCTTTGATAGTAGCGCTACCCATGTCCAAAGGAAATTCTCTCTGAGCTATCGGGGTCCAAGGGGAGATGACCTTAACAGGTCATCCCTGCAGAAACCTGAAACTACTTTAGTGGTGGAACAAGGTTTATATACATTTGAAACACCACTTTCTCCCCCACATCCCCCACACTGGAATAAAACAAGACACAATTGCGTAAAATACTGAAAATGTATATATTTTAAGTAAGGTTCCATTTTCCTAACCAACTATGATAGTAAGAGCTTATCTTTTATTCATAATTGTGGTTTGGAAGTGTAGGCAGAGTTACTGAGATGGTTTTCTCTGCAGGTGTTTAACTGAGGCAGAATAACAGCCCCCTTCAAGAATTTGATATTTTTTTCAGTGGTGCTCAGATGACCCAGCATTAAGCTGCAATAGCTGCTGGCTGACTCATGTTATTTCAAAAGAACTAGCTAGGGTCTTGCAAAGAGGTATAGGCAATGACGTACACAGCTGATGAACAGCTCATTCCATTCATAGGAAAATCTATGGATCATTCTACCCAATATTTCCATTAGCAACCATTACGGCAGAATGCTATAAAGTGCATGCGCAGAGGTAGTTTGCAACCACTGCCCCCTTGATGTCTTACATGTTCAATGTATGTAAGGAGCTTTATGCAACTACAGTTTATTTCACACTAAAACTAAATGTATGACTGTCAGGTTGGGCTGGCAGGTACACCTGTATTTACCTGTGGGCGGAGTCCACACGCACACATATGCTTTCATTATACTTGCATGGAAGAAATGTCTTCATACTTCTTTTGCTTTTGTTTAACAGGGACAAGCCAAGAGTTTGGCTTGCTGTGGGTTGCATGATTTACTTACTTATTAACATATTTATATACCACTAGGTCATAAAAATTACATCAAAGTGATTTACAACAATAAAACATAAAGTCATATGATAGAAGCCACCACAAAGATTAAAATCAGACATCAATTAACCATTGTGGAAGGATGTTTTCTTAATGGCCTACATAGTCCTGGCGGTATAGAAACATTCTCAGCAGGCATTTAAAAGTTGGCACAGAAGGTGCCCACTCAATCTCTGTTGGCAGAGTATTCCACAGGACTGGGTTGATGACACTAAAGGCTCAGTTTCTGGTTTTTGCTGAATGAGCCTAGCCAACTCTGGGAAGAACCAACTACCCTCATGCAGATGTTCTCAGTGACTGAGGTGGGAAATAGGCGTTCAGGTGATCCTTGAGGTAACCCTGAACCTAAGTGGTTCAGAGCTTTGTAAATTTAATACATGAACCTTGAACCGGGCTTCTTAGAAAGTGGGCAGCCAGTGCAGCTGTTTTAACAATGATTTTGCATGTTCTTGCCCCAAAATTCCCACCAGCAGTCCAGCCACTGCATTCTGCTCCAGCTGGAGTTTCCACATCAGACCTAGTGGGAGCCCCACATAGAGCACATTACAGCAATCTACTCTCAGTTACCAACACATCCACTACAGTGGTCAGGCTACCCCCTGTCTGGAAAAGGCCATAGTTGGTGAACCAGATGCAACTGGAAGAATCCTCCCCGATGAAACCTTGTGACCAGAAATAGACTATTTTCTGTGTACATCACAATACATGTACAAGTCCATTCTCATAGCTGCTGGTTGCATCTCCATGTGTGTGTCTTTTAAAAAATGAAACAGGTAGAAAAATGTCGGGATCTCCACTCAGCCAAGCTGATAAAGCTCATTTTCCTCCCGAGCCTTTGGAATCGCCGTCCGACGAATAATTAACGACCTCAAGGCTTTGATAAGGCTCCAAGGCACGTTCCAATCCAGCAGAGAATCCAACACAGGGAAGAGACGAGAGGTTTGGGCTACATCATTATGCTTTATTTCTTACTATGCAGAGAGCAAAGAAAAATACATCCTCTCTCTTCAAAAGCAGAGAGCAACCGAACAAAGGAACAAAGGAAACAGGAAACGACTAATGTCACATCCCGTCTCCTGACTCCCGTGAGACTTCCAACAGTCTGGAAGGACTCTGGAATGTAAACAGAGTCCTGTGACTCTAAGCAGCTGCTCAGTGGCAAACAGAAACTAACAAAATGTACATCAAGCAACATTCTTGATCAGCTCTTGAAACCAGCCTGCTAAAGCCAGATTGCTTTATGAGCCACTGTGATTTCAGATGCTTGCAAGCCAATTTGTAGGATCACATGAGATCTAGACCATGGCAGTCTGGTGAAGAATTTTAATGTGCAGTCAGTTACCTACTCCTATCACATGCTGGGCAGCCTTTGAGTAACTGGAGCTGATAAGGCAACACAGGATTCCTGCTGCCAAATGATCAGTGTTTGAAGCCCACCAATAGGAATAGTCAGGAAATAAATTAGAAATTCTTGTATTCTTTCTAGAAATTCACATCCTATTGTAGTGTGGAAGACTCTCAATAAATAACTCTGTTTTTGCTCCTTGGCACAGCAACCAATAGGGAACCCAAGCCGTAAGATAAGAGCATGGTCCAATAGTATTGCTAAAGTGCTTTTATTTGTGCTGCATATGACGTTATCAAATACTCCTTGAGAGTGGGCCAGTAGGAGAATCAGTTGTTTCCCCCCCACCAGCAAACAATATAATAATCTGCTTAAGAATGTTTATCTTCAGCTCCTGCAAGGAGACAGTGTAGTTAATTAGCAGTGTATGACCCAGTGAAGAAACAAGGGGAAAGTGCATGGAGAGATCATCTCCCATTTCAATTATGGCAGGACAGTGAGATATCTTAGAAGCAGTTACCCCAGGATATAACCATGCTGATTATTGTTATTATAAATTTAGCATTCGGTGCTTAACACAGCATTCACCGAGCTGTGCATCACAGCATAAACAGTAAAGACAGCCAAAAATATGAAAGGAGACAAAGGAAAAGCAGTTTCGGGATGCATAGTGGCTATGGTACAACAGATTGCTCTAGTTATACACACAATTTTTGTAGCTCTGTATTTATGTTTTGACATCCTTCAGTTGTTCATTTTACATATTTGTAACATTATACATGCCTGGCGTGCTCTGGTCCATGGGGTCACAATGAGTCAGACACGACTAAACGACTAAACAACAACAACAACAACAAACATTATACATAACCTTTCCATGCAAGCTCCTTTTCTGGATACAAAAGTCAACTGAATCCTTCACTTTTAACACCCTCAAGAGAACAAGAATTTTGAAGGCTAAGTGGCTTCCTTTTCACTGTTGCAAAAAGCTAGAACACTGTATTTAGCACTGAGGGCAGTGAGTGGAAATGCATTGGGGACACCCCTGTAATTAGTATTTAAAATGGAGAGGTGAGAGGACTGCATCCAGAATGGAAACTCGCAGATATGAGAAAATATGATACGGAAAGTGATGCAGGTGCATTTTATGTAGTGATTTAATTTACAGCAGCATCTAAATGATAGCTCACCATTTACTTTAAAAATGTCAACATGTCTAGGAAAACAGACAATATTAACATGTCTAGGAAAAATAGACCTTTTAAAATATTTTTAAATTTTGCAAGTAGCACTCACTAGGTGTGGGGGTGGATGGGAGGAGAAGGCTGAACCAGTTCAAGTGATCTAGATCAGGACTGTAGCACTAGGGAAGTGGAATGTTAACCCTTTCTCCCATTTACCATTCTCCCAATGAAAGTTGGTGCCCCCATTAGGGCAACCATGCATGTCCACAGGTTGTACATGTAAGCCCCAATTGAGCAAATAGCAGCTGGCAGGATTGTCCTCAGGAAAATGGTGCAGGGAGAAAGGGTTAACCCACTCCCTATGTGCCATAGTACTGATCTATATCCCTCCCTTTTTTATAGCAGGTGCAAGAATTTAAAAATTTAAAGAGGCTGGAGATCTGATCATGGATCTCAGTTGCTCACCTAGTTTAGCCTTCATACAGCATAGTTTGTACCACACGGTATATACTGTTGGGCCATTAATCCAGTGTATGCCGTAAGTCCACACCATACATTTAAATCCCATGACTTTCTTCAAAGAATCTTGGAAATGGTATCTTTCCAGCCACAGAGCTGTAATTACTAGCACCCTTAACAAACTACAGTTCCCAGAATTAGTTAGGGACAAGCCAAGCGCTGTAAATGTGCACTGAATGTGCTTTAGATGTATCCTGTTTGCCTTGCCTCGGCTTGTGCATGCATTTAGATAGCGCTAGAAAGGACTGCTTTGAAAAGGGATAGCGAAGAAGAGCCATTCCAAAAAGCCATATTAAAGGGCAGACAATTAAAAGGAAGATGGGAAGTTAAAAAAAAGTTAGCTGTTACATTCTATTAGCCTATACTGCTTTTGCCATAATGAGAAAACTGACAGATGTGCCTTAATAGTTGCACACCTCAGTTTATTGCTCCTCTTTTCTTCCCAGGAGTATAATAGGTTTTTACTTGAAGCCAGCCTACTTCAAGTATCTTTGCTGTGGATTATAACATGTTTATTGATTGTCCTTGGGGGGTTATTTCCTGCAGTTTTCTTGCGCATACACACACACAGACACACACAGACACACAAACAAACTATGCAACGGTATAGATGGTTGTACCCCTGTAGGAATTTCTCTCTGAGAGATTCGAGCTGTGTGACTTTCCAATACGTTTTGATTTAAATTCCTTCAATCATCCTTGTATAGTGTCAGAGCCTGAATTGTTTATGTTGGTCTCACAAGACTGAATTATTTGAAAAGTTAAGCAAGGGGGGGGGCAGGAAGAGAGGGAGATGTGTCTTGCTATCATTGTATTTCCACGCTTTTTCAGCTTTCCTAGCTGTTTTCCTTTCATTGCTTTTGGAGTTTTCTGGTTTTCCTGCTGCCTAGAGACCCGAATAAATTAACGTGGCATGTTTTAGTTCCACACTGCTGCACTGTTTAATCCTTTTAAAACCTTTAATATTAATAGAAACATAATCCTCTGGTTATCCATTTTACAGCAGATGACCTTCCTAAACTTATTCTGCAACCATGTGTTTGGTTATAATGCAACACAGCCTCTCTAATGCTCACTAATATCCTCCACGAGGATAGAGAACAAGGGAAGGGTAAGGCTATCAATGGCTATAATGGCTATGTTATGCTTCCACTGTTGGAAATTTGTATACCTCTGAATCCCAGTTGCTGAGAGTCACAAGTGGGCAGAGTGCTGTCGCACCCATGTTCTGCTCTTGGACTTCCCATAGGCATCTGGCTGGCTGCCGTGAGGACAAAATGCTGGCCTAAATGGGCTTTTGACTTGATGCAGCAGGGCTCCTATTTTCTTTATTCTACACACCTTTGATTCTTTCCCTCCCACTTCATTTTAAGAATGGTGCATTTACTGAGGTTTTAAGGGTTTAGATCACCATATCAGTGTATTTTTTGACCAATGTACAAGCTTCTATATGAAGGTTCTATGCCTTGCTGTCACACCTATGGTTTCTACTATGGAATAATCACAATTTTACTGACCTAAGGGTATTCATTGCTTTGGCCGTTGCACATATACCTTTTCATCACTTGCCTAATATAAATCAGCCACTACCATCACCAGGGATAGAACTTCCTTACTTTCAAGTATTCACAAACCTTCAAGCCAATAAGGTCGTGAAAAATGATCAGATGCGCCTTTTCTGAGTCAACAACACACAGTTCTGATGCTCTGTTCAGAGAATTGTGACAGGGGACTTGGATATGATTAAAGCCTTAACCAAAGTAAATAAAAGCTGAAATCCTATACACACTTATGTGGAGGTCACTCCAATGGTATTTCAAGCTGAATAGGGCAGAGGATTGAGATGGAAGTGCATAACTTTTCAAGCCACTAAGTTCACTTCCAGAACCCAGACCCAACCACTGCATTGGCTACAGGCTGGTGCAATGATATGCCTGCCCTCCACTCCTTCTTCCACCTTGGCCAAGTGAAGAGTGGTGTCCTAATAACTCATCCGCTCATCCATTAGAACCTGTCTTCACATGCAAGGGAAGCCCCTAACTCATCGAGGGTTTGAGACCCATCAGCTACCCTCACCTGGTTAGCCTGCCAGTTGAAACCATTTCCTGAGGGATGGCCGCTGTCACATGCTGACTGCTTCTAGGAGCCACAGGTGAGAACCGAATGTAGGGTGGGGACCAAAGGTAGACAAACTGACCCAAAAGGAGCATGATGCATCCCACACCAAAGGTAACACCCTCCCCTAACATCCCATACATGGTGTAACTCCATACATGATGACTTTATCTACATATATGTTGTTACAACTTGCTTTAAATGTTGTTCCAACTCCCATAAGCCTTAGCCAGCATGTCCAATGGTCAGGGATGATGGGAATTGCAATCCAGCAACATTTAGAGGGCAACAGGCTAGCCATCCCTCCAGTAGACATTACATATTGGTCTTCCATAAAACTTCAACAAAGTCCCTCATCAATGGTCCAGATTAACTTTGGTTGTCTACCTGGTTTTTTACTGTTATCTCTTATAGATATTTCTCCGAAATACTCTTGGTTTTTATTTTGAAAGACAGGGTGCAAATTTATCAAATAGATAAACTTGGGAGTCATGCCATAAAAGGACAAGTTCTCTTTTGTGTTTGATCTTGCATATCCAGCTAGAAAGAAATCAATTTTAAAGGGAGGCTATAGGGACAATGCCCTTATGTGCCATCAGAAAATGCAACTGTTTTCAGTAAACTTGTCTTCTAGACACCTCTCAAATACTCCATTTTTAATGACACCCCCACACTTTTCCTCTACTGTGTTCCCCCCTTCCCACCAGAGTATGAATATTTTTTCAGGGAAAGGAACGGAATTGTGCTTATTTCTTTTTCAGCCAAAATTTTACTTCACTTCATTGAAACTGGTTTAAAAAACACACAAAAACTTTCCTCCCTTCCTTCTTTTTTTTCTTGTACTTACCATCTTTTCTCTGCAATATGAGGAGCCTAAGACTCAGCTTTCCCCTTTCTTTCCTTTTCTGCAGCCTCTACAATGCCACCATCCCAACCTTATTCCCTAGACCGGTAAGCTCTTTATTCTCTCCCTTTTCTATGACTCTTGCAAATCCTGCCGGACCAAAATCTATTTCTTTTCAGTCCTCAGAATTAATCCCTCCTGTGATCTAGTTTTGAGAAGGTTACTTTTTAAATTAGCAATCTAAGCATGTTACATTTACAGTTTTACTGCTATGTTTTCTTCTTCTTCTGTGGAGGCCTGTGCAACAACTTCTTTGCTGCAAAAAGAAAAATCTCCCTCCTGCCTTCTCTCCTCAATCTCCCCATGTGGAAGAATGATTATTCATACTTTACTTGGAAGTTCCCACATCCCGAGGCTGAAATCACCAAGCTCTTACTGTGAGTTCTGCAATTTTCCTCCGCGAGGCAGTTGAACATATGGCTCACTAATTTCATCTTTCCCTCTCATGTCATCTTTTCTGTACCTGGATAACATATTTATGAAGCTTAACACACCTGCAAATTCGTCAATTTACTGCAACGCTTCTGAGTCATTCTGAAAGGGCCTGTTGAGATACATTATTTCAGCTAATCCCTTGTGCTAACATCACCACCCCAGAAAGTTTGGTGTAGTGTTCAGAGTGTTGGAGTAGGACCTGGGAGGCTAGGGTTCAAATTCCCACTCAGCCATGAAGTTCAGTGGGTGACCTTGGGTGAATCGATGCCTCTCAACCTAACCTACTTCACAGGGTTTCTGTGGGGCTTAAATGAGGAGGAGAATGATGTGCATCTTTGAGCTCCATGGAGATAAAGCTAGGATAAAAATGCAATAAATAGATAGATAGATAAATATCAGGCAGGCAAGCCATGAAGTATCAGCTTAACCCAGGAGTTGCCAACCTTTTTAGGTCCATGGGCAGATTTGGATTTTTTAAGTGAGTGCCATAAACACCACTTCTCTTCCCCTCTCCAACGAGATGTCTCCTCCCAAGAGATAGAAAGAGAGAAGGCTCATGCATACTCAGTACACTTTCTCAAGAGATCTGGGAAAAGTTGGATCTAGGAGAGTTTTCACTAGGGCAGACATGTACATGAAAATCACACCATATTTTTGTTCTGCACCAACGCATGCAGTCCTTACTGTGGAACAGAAGCTGGACAACAGAATACCAATTCCTACTTGGCGTTGAAGCTTACTGGGTGACCTTGGGCCAGCCCCTGTCCCTCGGTCTAGCCTACCTCACAGGGTTGTCATGAGGACAAGGTGGAAACCACTTTAATATCCTTGGAGGAAAGTTTTGATTATAAGTGTAATAACAAAGAAATAATAAATAACACCTGGTTACATTTTATTTGGAATTGCTGTGCAATGCGATGATAGAAAGCAAGCATGCAACCAAAGTGTCTTCATAAAAAAAAATATCACTGGAATTATTAAAAAGAGCAATGTACCACCTCTGCGCCTTTGCCACATGAGACCGTTGCTTGGCATTTCTCTAAAACACAGCCAGTTCCAAAAATATCAACATATAATTGCTCCATCATAAAAGCACCAGCTTCAGAGGTCAGTTTCTCTCCTGGAGCCTGAAAGGATGGATTCTTTAGGGTTTTCTTCATGATGAGTAACACTCTTAAAGCTCTACATTTGCCCCCTCCTTCTTAGTTTTCAAAGCATATATAACTGCCAAAGTACTGAGGAGGATTTTGTGCTTGTGTTTATGTTTGTGTGTGTTTCAAAAAAAAAATGTTTCTTGCTTGATTCTTGATATTGGTAAATTACTAGGCCACCTTTGAAAACACTAATATATAATCATGCATTCAAAAAACTACAGGTGGAAATGCTTCTGTTCTTTACTGAAATATGCTTATAGAAATATTTTGAATCTTTTGGGGCAGGATTGGCATGAGACAGGAGCAAAAGTAAAATGTGCTGGATGAGTGTCTAGGAACATCATGTGCCCTGGTCATAGTTAAAAATAAGCAAAAACCCGGAATTTTAAAATCTGTCAAAGGAGTGAAAAGAGGCTTGTCTTTTACTGAGATATAAATGGTTTCATCTGCAACTCACCCTGTCACACACACACACACACACACACACACACACGCCTGTATTCTTTTTTTATCCTGAGTTGTGATGCCTGTAATCAGCAGAAAATATAAGAGTACAATGGAATGAGAGAGAGAGAGAGAGAGAGAGAGAGAGAGAGAGAGAGAGAGAAGAGTTGATGAGCATGGCTATGCCATAGGCCAAACTGTGAAAAATATTCTTGATCATGAACCTATCCATTAAAAGAACACACAGAAAGAACTGTAGAATAGCTTATTGCTTGGAGAAACTCATGTCAGAAATTAAGGGTCCTTCAAAAAGGGTATCACAGAATCCTGTAGAAATAATTATTGACATTTGTTTGGCTATGACTGCAATCTTATAAGCCCCAGGGCCACACTCCTTTTGAGAGCTGCATGTCATTAGTGTGTGGGGACCAGAGGCAAAAGTGCACAAAAGAATGGGTGTTACCTTCGTACAACAATATACAAACCTCTAGTATTGGGATAATAAAAGATATGGAAGTGGGACCATGGATTTAACATACAGTTAGGTTTAAAGATGTTACATGGCTGACCTCTCTAGGAAAAGCATTCTACATCTGTAGAGAAGGCATTACAGATGCCTGTATCTAATGAAGATACAGTGGTACCTTGGTTTACACCCATAATCTGTCCCGGAGGTCCGTAAACCAAAACAGGTTGTAACCCAAGGCACGCTTTTGCCCATGGGGCCTCCAATTTTTGTGTGTCCATAATCTAAAAAAGAAAAAGGAAAAAAAAGGGTTGTAATCCAAAAAAAGTTTGCAAACCAGGACACACACTTCCGGGTTTGACGTGTTTGTAATCCAAAACATATGCAAACCAAGAAGTATGCAAGCCAAGGTACTACTGTACTTAAGTATCCCAACAGATCTTTTACGCCATGTTCCCTAGGATAAATTTCAATGAAGTCTAAACTAAACATTATTTGAATTGGTTTAAAAACAGAGGAAACCAGGCACATTGAAAATGGAAGGCTCCATTGCTACTGTTTTTCAAATATTAGAAGCTCATCAGTATAAAATGTTGACTGCTATCAAATATTGGGTGTTAAATATAAAAATATGGTTGGAGGTGAAACACAAGCTGAATACTGGATATCAAATATTTGAGGGATATTTGACCTCAAAATCTGCCGTAGGTTATTCTGAGGAGGATTTACCAAGGCAAATTGATTTTAGCTTGAGATGAAGCTGAATTTCTTTGCTAGCCAGAGTGTTTGTTCAGAGAATCACAATAAGGCACCAATCCTGTGTCTGCACAAGAGCTAAATGCCTTCAGCTCAAATCTGCTATATTGCAAATTGCTCCAGGATGCCTCGTGGGAAGCAGTTCGTAAATGAAATAAATATTGAATACTAAATAACAAGTACATACAGAGGTAAAACTTCATCTAACAAGTTGCCAGAGGCCTACTTCCAACAGTTCAGCAGCTTTTCATTGACTGCCATGTCTTTTCACAGAGAAGGATGATGCTCATTTCAACAGGATTACGCTTAGTATTTGCTGCAGTTGCTTGCCTTGAAAATGTACCTTGTCTATTTACAAGGCATGTCCTACAGCTTTCATTAAAGTTTTGCTCAAAGAGAGATGCTGGTTTTGTCTCTCGAAGTTCCTTAGTAAATTGCATTCAGATATGCTTTTTGCATCTAGAATCTGTGTTTTGCAAATATGTCATGTAACAACACAAGAAAGCCAAGGTTAACTTCCTCTCTGTTCATGTTGTTCCTTTGGTTGACTTACTTTTACTTCCTGAAGTTTGTTACCCTACGATTTAGTAGTAGTAATTCTGAAGCCACACCTCATCTGCATATTAACTAAAGATGGGGGGGAAGTGTTTTAGAGCTAATTGATAAATTACAAATTAACAAGTCACTGGAGATGAATGGCATTCATCCAAGGATGATCAAGGCATGATCTCAGGATAGAAAGGGAACATTGCTGGAGGGTGTATTGTACAGCTAAATGGATGTATGTATGCACTTTTGACTTAAAAGTGGGTTGCGGGGGAGTAAATTATGGTTAACTCAATGATTATTTGACTATTTCTTTTGCTCCATTGATGGGTTATGCTGGTTTTCTGCAACTTTTTCATGTAAAAGCCTTTTCTGTCATTTTAGTAAACATTTATCGTTGTTTCATTCAAACTTTGTGGTCTTTGATCATGTGCCACCCATGCCCAAGCCAAATTCCACTTCTTTGAGTTGTACCTGTGGAGTCACAATGAAGTTTTTAGGCTGTTTGGTGAAAGCTTGTTTGTAGAAAGATAAAGGACTTTTCACCTAGTGGCAATGAGTTCTTAAATGGGGAGGGTGGGCAAGTGGAGGGTACACAAAGTTGTGGTTGAATCCCTCCCCACATTGCAACGCAGGACCCAGAGAAGCTTGGGTGCTGTCAGACAGTGGTTATATACAATCATGCTTTCAATACTGTTTGCACATACAAAGGTTTTGGGGCAGATGTACTGCTTCATTTCCTGCAGCTTCCAGCTAAAATCCCGTAACATTTTCTACCACAAATGTGTTACGATATGGATGCAATGCAACCGCGAGCAGCAGGTGGCTTGAAAGCAAAACATAATGGGAATGTTGGAACTGTTCCGTGGGAACAGAGGGAGAGTCTTATTTCAGTGCAAAGCACCGGAAATAGCTCAGAGTGACCTGTACAGGAAGTACAGGAGGTGGAGTTTACTCTCTCTACTGATGGACGCTGATGAGAGAGGACGTGTTTCTCTGTAATGCTGCAAAGACAGAAATAAAGGCATGTAAATACATTTCTGTCTCTCTCTTTTCCCCAGACTGGGAGGGGGGGAAGAGCAGTGTGTTCTTCTCACGTTTGAGGAGGATCG